>NC_054371.1:85688534-85995073 GCF_017654675.1 Xenopus laevis | reverse complement strand
TTTTTATGACCAATTTCATTTTAATTCTCTTCTGTAAGTGCTCTCAGGCTAATGGAGAAAACATAAGTCTGTCAATTGCTTGCAGAATTTGACATCTGCAGCTGGAGCCCTAAATAATATTTGTATTTTTATAACAGAGCTCAGAAGCCTTATTTTTCTTGAAAGTGCTCAATTTTAATGTCAAAAACTACCTGTGCATTTAGTCTATAATTTGAAAGGGGTAACTCAGAAAGTTTCCCAGCAGTTCAAATGTCTCCACATGTACAAAACACTTTTTGAATGTTAAGAGAACTTTCCCAACAGTCAGGAAAGTGTTTAGGAATCAAGGCATTTATTAGAGTAGTTTAATGTGTCAGCCCCATAATATGTCAGTCTGTCGCTCTCTACCAGGGCTAGAAAATGGATTGTTTAGTAAAACTGTTCTGTAAACTGTCCTTAACAAGAGCAACACTGTAAAACTACTCAAACTGTCAAACTTTTGGATCTAGAGATATCAAGCAATGAAATATCTCTACAGAGATAATGTAGTTCTTGAGTTATTTAGCTTTATATTCAGTAGTTCTCCAGTTCCAGTTTTTGTTAGGTTCTAAATTACAAGCATTGATTTGAATAAGAGACTGGAATATGCACATGAGAGGGCCTAAATAGAAATATTAGTAATAAAAAGTAACAATAACTCTAAATATGCAGCCTTACAGAGCATTTGTTTTTAGAATTAGGGGTAGGCAGAAGACGCACCTGCCTAGGGAGCAATGATAGGGAGGTGCTAGGCAGGTACCTCTTAAATTGTCTTCTGCCTACCATTATTCGGTTTTCGCCTCCGCCCCTCTCTCCACCCTCCCCTCCATCACTCCCATTTCCCCTTAGTTGCTCTCCCACCTCTGTCCCCTGTCCTGCAGGCTGTGCATGAAGTCATGGACTCTGGATGGGGGCAGTTACCCCCATCCACTGGAAAGAGTCATAAAAAGAAGGCAAATAAATTACAAACTCTAAAAAAAAGAAAAAATTAAGACCAATTGAAAAGATCCTCAGAATTAGCCATTCTATAATATACAAAAGTTACTTAAAGGTGAACCACCGCTTTAAAATGGAACACAATGAGCAAATAAATAGCCAGAGTTGCTTCAGTTGCTTGTAGGGGTATCAATATTTTCAAGATGGGTCTCCACCATGGACACTTTATTATTGGCCATTCTACTTGATCTTAGGAATATGAATGCAACTGCAGGGGTAATTTTTAACACAAGTTCTATCTGTCGGTATGACACCATGGAGTAGTAAATTAACTTGCTTAGTTTGTCCATTTAAAGATTTACATAATTGTTTTGTAACTGCCCGAAATTATACAACATACAGCTAAAACATTCTTGTCTAACTTAATAACCTATAGCAACTAATCAATAGGTACTGTAGCTGGACAAACATAACATCTTTTATTACATTACCTTGTAGCTTTTTATATCTATTAAATACTTGGCTTTTAAAGGAAGCCCTACTCTTGGGAAATGTAAAAATACAAATAAAATAGTAGCAGTTATAGCCTTATACAAAATCTAGATTGCAGTTTAGAACTAGTGAAGAAAAAAACTTAAGCTCAGGTCATTCTGTTATTCCATAAGCTTCACCTAAAACTGTGATTGATCTGTGTTGTGTTATGGCAAATACACTACAGGTGAAACTGACTCAAAAACATTTATAGTGTGAATAATTTCACAATCAGAATACAGGAAAATATACACTACTTATAATTATGAAAGAAAAAAGAACTTTTATATCTTTCACTTTTCCCCAGTTTATACTTATCTTGCATCTATGTGGGTTATTTTTTTTTCTTTTCTTAAGCATGAACATAATCATAGACTAAGGTACTGTATGTGGGCAGGACCCAACATACAGTAAATGCAAATTTGACAGATGGGAAGTATATCTGGGCGTTAAAATGAGCAGAACAAACCCCATTTTGAGTAATTCTTTCAAAGGACATGTTTTGCACATCTATATGAGTAGATACTGTAAATAAGAAGAGAAAACGTAGCTGTCCTTCAAAAATTTAAGATTAAAAGTAGCATAAAAAGGCTCCCGGCAAATGTTTTATTAAACGTTAATATGTTAAGATATGCAGCACTTATAGCTCTCTGCAACACAGAAGTAAACTTTTTAAACATAATAATGAGGTAGTGATTCCTCGTTTGCAAAAGAATAAGAAAAGAATGTGATATTAAGAGGACTGAGTAATGAAATCTTACAGAAAAGACCTTTAATTTAGGATAATATCACATTCCAGAAAATCACGTGGAATTTGAAAAAGTAATAAAAAGGACATTGATAAAGTACAACACCCTTCCAAATCCGAAGCTGCTAATTAAAATGCACAGTGAAGAAATCTAGTCAGAATGTGTTGACTAATAATAAACAAGTTGTTAAAATGCATACAGGTATAAGACCAGAGAAATAAGCTACACAGTAGTATATATCAATAGCACATTTCTGCATATTGACATAAACTATAAAGGGCAGAAAACAGTAAGATTCCATGACTGGGAAGTAATTATCATAATAATTATTGGTCTGAAGAAACAACTTTTCAAAACCTGCAAGTTATTTAGCATAAGAGGATACTGCTACCTTCATTATCCATGTTCTCTCTATAACTATAACACTCAATGAACTGAGCCTTGCAGCTGTAGCCATAGTGGGGAGTGCAATTGAGCATGTGAAAAAGCAAGTCTCATTATTGTCTATAGAACAGTCAAACAATTGCATTTTGTTTTGTCCAATGCTTAGGATTTATTTATTTATAACTGAAGATGTATGCCCATTTTTTTAACTGACCTAAGCCAATTAATTCATTAATACCTATAATTATACCATTTAATAGTACAGATATTCAGACTTTTTGGCTACAAACCTCCTTTTGAGGTTTAGTGCATCTTTGCTGATAACATGGTTACTGGGGCCAAATTGCCCTAGCAGACATGCATTGATTTCTGAATAGAAAAATTTGTAATAAAAAATAACAATAACAATACATTTGTAGAAGAAGAAGGAAATTTATTCAAAAACTATAGAAAATAAAAAGTTATGCCCAAATGAATATAATGGAAAGCTGAACCACCCTTAAATTAAAAAGAAAAATGTTGCAGTTACCTTTACGGTTACTCCTTGTTTAACAGCTTCCATTACCATTTCTGAAATTAGCAGGAAGAATCTATTACAAGGTTAAAAGTTGTATTTTTTTGATTTACCCAAAAATGCACACTGTTGTTGTTGCAACAGATCAGAGCCTATGTAGTTTATGTAAGTCAGTAGAATAACAAATTAACTCACTAGTAAAAACGTTTGTTAAAAAAACTTTAAAAATGTGTTTAGTCTTTTCAAGGTTTTTTAATTCATAAGTGGGTAGATGTGTATTTTATTACAATTTAGTGGTCATATACTATGTGCAAGGCAGGATGAAAGGTCTAAAAATGGTGCAGTCCTTCATGTTTGCTCCCTCCCTACATATAGATGTATTCCAGCAAGTCTCTAAGCAACATGGGGAGTGCTGAGACCTGCTGCTTCCATTGAATATAGTGCTACCTGTGCTCAGCAGATCTGTATTTATAAGGGGTTGGTGGGTGGAGGTTTGTAGGTGAATGGCAGACAATAAGTACAAAACACCTGTTGGAGCTGCTTTTTTAGCAGTTGTAAGGTGCAAAATGCAGCCACACCTTGGAAGCAAGTGATTTTTTTCAACACCAATAGGAGTGCTTTTGCACTGCTTAGTGCATTTTCCAGGATCTAAGTCAGGGGTTCCCAACATTTTTTACCCGTGAGCCACATAAAAACAAAAAGAGTTGGGGAGCAACACAGGCATGCACAAATTCCTGGGGTGCCAAATAAGGCCTGTAATTCACTATTTGGTGGCCCCTATTTGGACTGGCAGACTACAGGAGGTTCTATTTAACAGTGCACCTGGTTTTTATGCAACCAAAACTTGCCTCCAAGCCTGGAATTCAAAAATAAGCTCCTGTTTCAAAGAAGAAGGAAAGTCATCTTGTAATTGGATTACCAAATGTTAGGCACCCCCAAGTGATTGTATTGACTTATCTGAAACCCTGGGCCGGTGCTCCTATCCGCACTAAAATGCACCAGCCCGGGGTTATACCAGTGAGCACCATGCAGCACTTCTCTTCCGTCTTGCGCTTTCATCGCGCGGCTGCACATGCACCGTAGAACAAAAAGCCGAACTTTGACTAAAAACTCAGCTATTTCGTTCAACTGCGCATGCTTTGCACCGTGGAATTGGAAGCAAGAAGAAGCCGGAAGAGGATCGCTCAGTGGTGCTAACTGGTATAACCCCGGGCCTGTGCAGTTTTCTGCTTATAGTAGCACCAGCCCGGGGTTCAGGTAAGTAAATACAATCACTTGGGGGTGCCTAAAATTTGGCACCCTCAAGTGCAGGATGACTTTCCTTCTCCTTTACGACCACTGGGAGCAACATACAAGGGGTTGGTGAGCAACATGTTGCTCGCGAGCTACTGGTTGGGGATCACTGACCTAAGTAAATAACCTCACTTATAAGTCAATGGGACAAGCTCTGACAGAGGAGATATACTAACTGTAATTATAAAATGGTGTATGTTTTCACTGTTTCTTACACTCATTGCACAGCTTATGAATACATGGAATCCAAAAGACTTAAAGTGGACCCGTCACCGAAAAAAAATATTCAAAATCTTATTTTATCACATTAGTCAAGCAAAATGAACTTTAATTACATATATAAATTATTTGAATCTTGTTTCCATCAGTCTGGGAAGTCATAATTATAACAAGCAGGCAGGAGCCATTTTGGGGACACTGTTATTAAGGCAAGCCTTGTATCATCTCAGAATCTTGTTTGTGCACCAGAATGGGGGACCTTGTTTGTGCACCAGAATGGGGGACCTGATGTCCATCCCCAATTAAACGGTGAAGAAAACTGGGGAAAGTGGGGAGAGCAGTCACATGTAGGAAGTGCTGAATGGAAAGTGAAAGTAATTGTCTGCCCCGCCTCTATGCCTAGGCATAGAGGCGGGGCAGACAATATTTGATTGACAGCTGAGATTTTTAAATTAGTTTACAACAGCTATGAATGCTTTAATAAAAAATAGAAATTGGATTTCATGTTTAATTTGAAAAGGACTTTTATTATACAGATTTTTGTGTCTGGTTGACGGGTCCACTTTAAAGTAGTGTGTGTTATTCTATTTTTTTTTACACATTTTTAGTACACCCTTAAATAACAGCTGCCATTTTGGTTGTGAGCATTTAATTTTACAATGTTGATCAACATATAGCAAACTAGATAGAGTCTTCATACTGATGTATGCTTTTCTTAAAAGAAAATAATAAAAATAATAATGCAACCCTGTGTAGTGTGTTAAGCAGATGCATTTGATGCACAAAATTGCTGTTAAACTCTGCACAGCTTATTATGGTAGCAATATGGGTGCTACATGGCTTACCGCACATGTGCTATTCATTTTAACAAAACATCTGGCCATGCCCTCTAGCAGCCACAATATCAATACCGCAAAGCAAACAAGAACTAGAAAATATGCTAATTCTCAGAACTGCAGAAACTTATTGTCACCTTTTCTTGCTGGTCGGCAGTTTTAGCTTCAGCATTACCCTACAATTTTGATTGCAGCACTATCTATTTATTTAGTTTATACTATTCAGCTCAGACAACTGTTTTAAACCTAGATCTTTTAAAAACACAGAGTAGACTGTGTTAATGTGTTTTTGTTTTATTAACATTACAAGGTTTTTTTATGTGATGCTGTTTTTTTAATGTCTCGTTTCATGACAGAATACAATATAAGAACAATATAAGGAAAGCTCTCTAACAAACTATGTGCTGCTTTTATCTTAGCATAGTGTTGTCTTTTTGTGTGTAGCATAGCAACCTGAACTAATAGTTTCATTGCATTGATTCATTGATTTTTAAGAGAATGCCCTATCTCTAAAAGCATTTTTATCTGTTCAAATTGCACCTTTACTCTCTGCTGTATAATGATAAGGATGGAGAAATGGCTATCTTCTCTCCATAACAGCAGGTGTTCCCTTCAATAAGGCAATGTTCTTTTGGTATACAAACAACATCTATATGTTAATCACAATTTAAGTATGAAGATATATCCATATCTATATAAACAAAGACAATAACTCAAACTGCATCAATAGATTGTTATAGCTGGGAATAATAAAATGCTTGTAGTTGTTTAAATAAATGTTGTATAATGTAATTAAACATTTAAAAATATATATAATTTACAGACTCAGCACACCTCTGCATTTACATTTATATACAGGATTAACTTAAGTAAAAAGGTTGTATTGAGGAGTTGGAAGCTGCCATTTAATATTACTATCACACCGCAAGAATCTTATTTCCTCTGTACATTTCTCTAAGAAACTGCTATATAATAGACGTTTATGTATATTATCTCAGATAGAATACATAGCTCTATAGCCAAATTCAAATTTAATGTCAAAGGGCATCTAGGAGAATAAATGCAACTTCAGGTTTAGGGGCCCATTTATTAAACCTCATTTTTTTCTGGTCAAGGTTTTAGGAGGAAACTCAAATTTGAAAACTAAATTTTTAGATATTTATTATACCCCAAAGCTGTTAAAAATATGAACCAGAAAATACACCGTCTCAAACCGGTCGATTTCATGTCAAGTCAAAGGCAGATGTCCTTGAAGTTGTTTTTTGACATTGTAATATGTGCTGGATAATCAGAATTTAGGGGTTTCTCCCGATAATTCGAAGAAGTCGAGTTTTTGCAGCGACAATTCAAAAAAATTAAGTTTTATAAACATCAGACGTATGATTGATGAATCGACGCTTGATTTTGTTGCGTCGTTTTTTCACTCTGACTTTTTCAAAAAAAATTATTGATAAATCAGTTAAATTAGTAGAAAGGATTTGGTCGCCTTTTTTTCATAAAAAATTTGATTAATTTTTAGTAAATAAGCTCTTAGAGGCACATTTACTAAGGGTTCGAATATCGAGAGTTAATTAACCCTCGATATTCGACCATCGAAGTAAAATCCTTCGACTTCAAATATCGAAGTCGAAGGATTTACCGCAAATACTTCGATCGATCGATCTAAGGAAAAATTGTTCGATCGATCGATTAAATCCTTCGAATCGAACGATTAAATCCTTCTAATCAAACGTTTCGAAGAATTTTAATCCATCGATTGAACGATTTTCCTAGGTAGTCAAAAATTTTTTTAAAGAGACAGTACTATCGAATGGTCGAAAAGTCGAACTATTTTTAGTTCGAATCATTCGATTGGAAGTCGAAGTCGAAGTACCCCAATAAAAACTTCAAAATTCAAAGTTTTTTTAGTTCGAATCCTTCACTCGGGCTTAGTAAATGTGCCCCTTAATGTCACAGAACATCTAGGAGAATATGCAGCAACAATTTTATCTTAAATGCTCCAACACACATAGGGGGTATTCACTAAAACTCAAATTTTTCCTTTTTTTTAACAGAGTCAAATTGGACCTAACTCCCATTGCCTTTCCATCTTCTTTTCTGTTGATTCACAGCACATGCTCTGGACTGTCATTTTACAAAAAGAATACTAAGCAACTAAAAAAAAATTCTGGTCATGAATCATGAAAAGTCCTTATGTGCTACCATCTCTACTCTCTGATACCCCATTGCCTTTTGCTCATTCCAGTTTTGCATTGCCATTTCTGATGCTTATGTTCTTTACTGACGCTTCTCTATCTGCTCTCCCATTAATTGGTGTTTTTTAAAGTTTCCCCTCCATTTATCCTTCTGCTTTACCTTAATACCTTTTCCTTCTTCTTCAGCTATTGACTCTCTTTTATTTGTGCTTTCCCTTGTATTGTTGAATCAACAGAAAAGAAGATGGAGAGCTACTAGAGGCATTTTCAGAAGCACAGATATGCACTGCTAAAGGGCTGAGGCGACATTACTCTGGTACAGATTCCTGAAACATGGCGGCCTGTTTATTGAAGGTTCAATTTTAGTGGTTTTAGAGGTTTTTAAAACCACGACTAAACTTACTTTCACTAAAACATAGAATTCCATGGAGACATTTAAATTACGCTGAATGATCTAAAAAAAAATATGAATACCTCTAAAACCTCTAAAACAGTCCAATGAGTTTAGAGCAGCTCCTTTTGACTTCTATAAGACCTTGACAGCTTTAACCAGGTCACAGCTTTTTATTAAAGGTTCATGGTTTTTACAATTAATAAATAACAAATCTTTAGAGCTTTAAAAAAAATAGGAAACCACAAATATTTAGAGATTCATGGAAAAGATTGAAATCGGCCCCATAGTGTGTAGCATTTCTGCCCTACCTATTTGTTAAGCTATAGTTTTCCTTTAAAATAATGCAGATTGTAGCTGTTTCAGCATAAGTCAATTATATCTTCCATTTTTTTTATAAATATAAAGCTCTTCGCAATCATTTTTTTCTCAGCTTACAGGCTCTTTAGTGGATTATGTAGAATGTGGACTAATGTAGTAATTTATTAAGTTAGGTGATAACATTTGATTTAATTATAGCTAACATCAAACACATTATGTGCTAGGTTGTTAAAGAAATGACAATTAATAAAGTAATTTGCATATGAATCCCATAGGAATCATTACTGGTGTGCTATTAACTTGTTCTGAAACTCACTTGAGGGTTGCCGTAACAACAGAGAATTGTTTCTAAGGAACCATGGCATTGCAACTACAGTTCAAAAAAATATACTCTTATCTATAGATTGGCCTTTGACCCCCGCTAAAGATAAGTGTGTTAAAAAAACAATGAAGACAACTGCATTTTCACTAGAAATGCCTTAATGGTTGCTTTCTTGACATATGTTTTGTTCATGTACCTATATTGTAACATTTATGGCAATTTGAATGCTGACAATGAGACAATGTTTTAATATTTCACTCTTTTGCTGCCAATATGAATAGGGCATCTTAAGAGTAAGTAAAGATCTGATGCACGTAACGTTAAATACATTTCATACGTGAGTGGAATATATCTTGCATATCGTTTATAATATAATTAAGCTAATCCTAATAAATTTGAATTCACATCGTTTTTTAAAAAAATGCTTCCACTATTTGTTACTTTAAAAGTTGTGAGTAAAGAAGATTGAGAGACATTTTGCGTGTGTTTATAAAAATGAACATAGCTCAACATATATTTACTTAAGGCAGGCAAATGGCTAGGGCAAAAAGTTTATACTTGCCAGGAGCACTAGGAAGTTAAAGAGCTGTGTATTTACCACCTGCTTATGGCAGACATTACACACAGGGCTCCTTTGTGCCTGTCGGTTCTGCGCTCCAGCCGGTTCTGCGCTTTCCAGTATTTTCGGAAAACTGTAGCCCTAGTTTTTGTCTATTATTTAATGTACGTTTTATCTTTTTTGTTCTTATCCTTGGCAATAGTTATCCCATTTTGTGCTCTGTGAAAATTTGTTGATTCATTAAACCTTTCAATGAATCATATTATCCATTGAATCTGTTTTATCTATTGTATTTATTATATCTGTCTATTGTATCTATTATATCTATTTTATTCAATTCTTCTAAACCTCTAGATCAGTGCTGTCCAATTCTGGCCTACATAGTGGAGGGCTGATAATTGAAGCCAGTGTTAGCCACTCCGTGTTTTTAAACCACTACCACTTTAAACCACACCCATGTTATCACAAGACCATGTCCACGTTAATTGTTGTAGCACACCAAAAAACCAAATGGTTGGTGCTCACTGCAGGGATATCACTTATCACTCATTTGTGAAAAAAGTTGTTAGAGACATACCCTTAATGCCATATGCTTCATCCTGCCCTCCCCCATAGAGATGTCGCGAACTGTTCGCCGGCGAACTTGTTCGCGCGAACATCGGGTGTTCGCGCTCGCCGGAAGTTCGCGAACGTCGCGCGACGTTCGCCATTTTGGGTTCGCCATTGTTGGCGCTTTTTTTTGCCCTCTCACCCCAGACCAGCAGTTACATGGCAGCCAATCAGGAAGCTCTCCCCTGGACCACTCCCCTTCCCTATAAAAACCGAAGCCCTGCAGCGTTTTTTCACTCTGCCTGTGTGTGCTGAAGAGATAGTGTAGGGAGAGAGCTGCTGCCTGTTAGTGATTTCAGGGACAGTTGAAAGTTTGCTGGCTAGTAATCGTTTTGATACTGCTCTGTTATTGGAGGGACAGAAGTCTGCAGGGGTTTGAGGGACATTTAAGCTTAGGTAGCTTTGCTGGCTAGTAATCTACCTTCTACTGCAGTGCTCTGTATGTAGCTGCAGTGGGCAGCTGTCCTGCTTCTGATCTCATCTGCTGACTGCTGCAATAACAGTAGTCCTTGTAAGGACTGCTTTTATTTATTTTTTTGTTGTTTTACTACTACTACTACTACTACTACTATAAGAGCCCAGTGCTATTAGTCTAGCAGTGTTGGGGAGTGGGACTGGTGTGCTAATCTGCTGCTCCTAGTAGTTCAGCAGCACCAACTTTAATTTTTTTTTTAATATTCATTTTTTTTTATTTTACTTTTTTTTATTTTACTACCGCTGTAGTAGTGTAATAAGTTGACCTTTTAGGCATTATTTGCCCTGTAGGCATTATTTGCACACTGTTTTCTTCAACCCGCCATCGAGCTGTGTGACCTTGTTCACATTCTGTCTAAATATCCATAATATTACCGTCTCCAGAAAAAACACCGGAGTCACTTTTTTCAAGCAGCCATAATATATTTTACGTAATCCGTATCCACCGCTGTAGTAGTGTATACGTTGACCTTGTAGGCATTATTTGCACACTGTTTTCTTCAACCCGCCATCTAGCTGTGTGACCTTGTTCACATTCTGTCTAAATATCCATAATATTACCGTCTCCAGAAAAAACACCGGAGTGACTTTTTTCAAGCAGCCATAATATATTTTACGTAATCCGTATCCATCGCTGTAGTAGTGTATAAGTTGACCTTGTAGGCATTGTTTGCCCAGTTTTTTTGGCCGCAGCCACTGAAGCACAGAGGCCAGAAAAAATATGCCATATAAATGCTGAAAATAGTCATTTTTTGCCATACGTTGACTCAACGTATATGGCAAAAAATTACTATTTTCAGCATTTATATGGCATATTTTTTCTGGCAACTGTGCTTCAGTGGCTGCGACCAAAAAAACTGGGCAAACAATGCCTACAAGGTCAACGTATGGCAAAAAATGACTATTTTCAGCATTTATATGGCATATTTTTTCTGGCAACTGTGCTTCAGTGGCTGCAACCAAAAAAACTGGGCAAACAATGTCTACAAGGTCAACGTATGGCGAAAAATTACTATTTTCAGCATTTATATGGCATATTTTTTCTGGCAACTGTGCTTCAGTGGCTGCGTCCAAAAAAACTGGGCAAACAATGCCTACAAGGTCAACGTATGGCAGTTATTTAAAGAGAACAGTAGATTACTAGCCAGCAAAGCTACCTAAGCTAAAATGTCCCTCAAATCCCTGCAGACTTCTGTCCCTCCAATACAGAGCAGTATCAAGCAGATTACTAGCCAGCAAACTTACTATCATCTGTCCCTGAAATCACTAACAGCTCTCCCCCTACACTATCTCTTCCAAGCACACACAGGCAGATTTTTCAGATACATTTTTGCCCTTGATCCCCCTCTGGCATGCCACTGTCCAGGTCGTTGCACCCTTTAAACAACTTTAAAATCATTTTTCTGGCCAGAAATTTTTTTTTTAGATGTTAAAGTTCGCCTTCCCATTGAAGTCTATGGGGTTCGCGAACCGTTCGCGAACCGCTCGCATTTTTGCGCAAGTTCGCGAATATGTTCGCGAACTTTTTTTCCGACGTTCGCTACATCCCTACTCCCCCAGTGTATAGCACACCCAAGGAGACTAAGACAGGCATATTATGGCACACCCAGGGAGAATAATGCAGGCAGAGTACAGCACACACAGGAAACATAGGGCAGGCAGAGTATGGCACACACAAACGGAGCATAGGGAGGCAGAGTATGGCACACAAAGGGAGCATAGGGCAGGCCTAGTATGGCACACACACAGGGAGCATAGGGCAGTCTGAGTGTGGCACACACAGGGAGCATAGGGAGGCAGAGTATGGCACACACAGGGAGCATAGGGCAGGCCTAGTATGGCACACACAAAGGGAGCATAGGGCAGTCTGAGTGTGGCACACACAGGGAGCATAGGGCAGGCAGAACAGAGCAGGAGACAGGGAAACCTATCAGGACCACTCTAAGATGTACTACATACAGTGACACAGTGTTGGTGCCACATTTTGTATGTGTGAATGGGTGAACTATGTTAGAAAAACTGTCATAAAAAATAATTGGGAAACGTCTTTTTCTGGTGAAACCAGCCAAACTGAAAATAGTGTTGGAAGGTCTTTAAGGCCTCCAAAATCTTCGAAACTGGAATTGCGCATCTCGAAAGGTTTGTCCCAATAAGGCACCCATATAGAGCATGTGACTAGCCAACCAGGAAGCCAGAGTGTCTGTACAGAGGAGTGTTGCAAGGAGAGACAGAGGAAGAGAACAGCCTGGACAGCAACTATGTGACAAGTTCATGGATCTCTTGTGAGAAGTTACAAGCAGGAGTATAAAGCATGCATGTATTTATTTATTGGACCATAAATGGTTGGGTTTTTTTTGGTTTTTTTTGAGGTAAACTATATTAAGTCCACATGGATATTTCCAGACACAAATAAGTTTTTGTTATACAAGTGTGTGAAATCTGAACTACATTTTTATGTGGACTTGTACTACATCAATGCTGCACAGATACCAGGGGGAGTTACTGCCTGGCCGTGTACTCTCACTCACCTTACTACTGGTTTTGTCTGTAGTTAGCAGCATTTATCTGAGATGTGTAGTTGTACCTACATTGCAAAAAGCACCACTATTTTTTATTTATCCTTTTTCATTTGTTTAGGATAAAAATTGTTTTTAGATACTCAATACCAGAGAAAATCCTTTGTTGTTATAGTATTCAGTCATTTTGACATGATGAAATTAAGAAGATAGTTTGAGCTTTTTGTACAGAAGGGATACTTGATGTGCACCTGTAGACTTATTTTTCAAAATAAATATCATGTTTCCTACCTATTTAGTAACACAGCAATTGAATTCCTCTCAAAAGGTTACAGTATTATAGATTTTTTTTTTTAGAATAATGACATTTTTTATTTTGATTTTAAGGAAAGTATTTCAGAAATGCTTTAGATTTTTTGTTATATTGTTAAAATACTTGTGCTTTTAATGACCTATGATTCTGCAATAACTTTTGTAAAAGAACAAGCTGTAGCAAGCTGTAGTCTGAGAGGCATACTGTATAAAGTTCCACAAATAATTCTATATAGGACACCATCTATTCAGGAACCTTTTATAAAGTAAAGGCAGATTAGCCATGTAGTCCAAATCTACATTAAATTTCATTAAGTTTGCATAAATAGTAATTTTGTACCAGGGGGCTTACCTGATTAGCTTGTAAACATTGCATAAAATGAATAATACAAATAATGTTATTACATGCATGCTTAATGACTACAATCATCCTGAGAGGTGGAGGAATAATTGGCTGCTTTTCATTGTTTGTACTAGAGCCCCTGGTAAAAGTGAAAACAAACCTTGTTTTTTGGCAAATAAGCATATTGCAGTTCCCATTTTAGCTGGTCAAATACATCTGTGTGGCAACCCTAGCTGTTTGAGTTCTGTGACACTGCATCCAGGGTGGGCAGTAGGTGGTTACTTTGACAAGCATGCTATGGAGTGTCAGTAGGCACATGACAGGGGCAGCAGCAATCTCTTGGGACCCCACCACCACCAAGCTTCTCCCGCTTCCTTAAAGTAACATACCAAACCACAGGACATATTTTGGGTGCAAAAGGCTGCCGCTTATTTATTAACAAATTTGGATAAATAATGACAGACCTATATCAACATTAGTTAAGTGTAGGGCAATGTAAACAATTACATTTATATAATATTTAACTTTCTTGTAACCTCCTATAGGCGATGAAGGCTGGAAACAATTGTAACCACAGCTTTCCTTCATAACTCGTGCCCTATCCACCAGCCCCTTCCCATCACTTTGGCACCATGCCTAACCCCTGTTACGTCTAACACTTGATACCACTATCACTGGCTCCAGCCCCAGAGGAGCCCCTCCCATTGTTACTCTACACTCATACCGCACCCCCCCCCACACACACACACACCACTCCCCCCTTGCTCTGGGGAGGGTGGGAAAAGTTCAAGGTAAAAGAGAAATCCCTCTTCACTTCCTTCCTCCTCTAACCTGAAATATCTCTTTCTGATATCCATGACTAGGGGAGATTGCAAAAACTGTAACCTTAACAAACAAACCATCCAGTCTACCAAAACATACAGACACGAATCCAGAATCTATGGGTGGAGAGGTCACAGCTTAATTTATTAACATTTTACAAACATTTTATTAACTTTGACATCAATACACTTTACACAACAGATATATGAACATGTTTGTGTAACATTTACAATTATCAGAACTTACAAAAATTCAACCTTAACATAGCCCTAACTATTTAAACACCTAGTACAAAGCCTGTGATTAAGCAGCCTCCTCCAAATGTGCCTTCCCTCCTGTTCCTACAGTGGCCATTTTCCCCAAGCCTCAGGTCTGCCCCTCCAAAAAACACCTGCAACTTGGTATATTTACCCCATTTTTAGATCCCCACTAGGGCAACCCTACCATGCCCCCCATTCTGGGACAACAGTACCCTGCCGTTTGGCCAACTCCCCCATTGTCCCCTTCCCTATTCACAGGGCAGGAGGGAGGGATGTTGTCTTCCCTTCCTGTTTCCTCTATATATAAACCCTCATCCCCCTCTGTCAGGTCCCAGCAGATCTGGCTCAAGCTGAGCCGACGTCTCCTCGGGCCAATATCCCCACACCGGTGCCTGTTGCTAGTTCAGACGCGTGTTCTGATTCGCGCGCGCGTTTTGACGCGGGCGCGTGTTTTGACGCGAGCGCGCATTTACGTGCGCGCGCACGTTCTGACGCAGGCGCACGTTCTGACGCCAACATGCGTCCTGGGGTTAAAAGGTCAATCCGGCCTAGGCTCAATGCGAGGTGATCGTCTCTACTGACACTAAGCGTATTTCTACTGATGATTTATTCTGATTACGACTACGGCTTGTTCCTGACTACTCTCCTGATTATCCCTGGATTCCTGTATTTGCTTCTCCTGATCTATACCTTGGCTTCCCTGACTACTCTACTGGATTTCCCTCAACTGGCGCCTGTTTCTTGATTGTTTCCTGTGTATGACCCGGCTTGTTCCTGACTTCGCTTCTTCTACTGCAGATAAGTGCTGAGTCCTTATTACGAACTGTTATTTCTGCGGGCTCACTTAGCACTCCTGCTATTCCTTATCTGGGACCGTCCTGTACCAACCTTCAGGGCGCAACTCAGTGGGAAGCGTGGGGGAGGCTCATACCTTCAGACTCGCCTTGATTCCTGACAGTATCACCTCGCCATGGAGTCTGAAGAACCAGCCCTTTCCCCTTTAGAAATCGTTGCTCAGCAATTGGCTGGCCTTACTCGGGCTGTTCGAGATTTACAGGGGGGCTATCAACAACTGCAGACCCAGATGCAAGACATGACTGTTGCTGCTGCTCTTCCTCCTGGACCCCCAGTTCCAGCTGCTTTTCCGGGTGTAGCTTCTTCTTCCACACATCCGACGCCCGAGCCCAAGATACCACTTCCTGAACGCTTTTCAGGAGATCGAGCTAAATTCAGAGCTTTTGAAAATGACTGTCGACTCATGTTTTCCCTGAAAAGTCAATCTTATGCTACAGAACAAATCAGGGTGGGAGTGATTATGTCCCTATTGTCCGGAGAACCCAAGACTTGGGCTCATCGTCTTTTTGAAACCCAAAGTCCATTACTGGCTAGTGTGGATATATTCTTTTCAGCTATGGCTCAGATCTATGACGATCCTAAGAGGTCCGACACTGCTGAAACTATGATCAGGACTCTTTGTCAGGGCAAATGCCCAGTAGAAGATTATGTGACGGATTTCTTTACTTATGCCACCGACACCGAGTGGAATGACAAGGCCCTCAGACATCAATTCCGCTTGGGTTTGAGTCCTACTCTGAAGGATGAGTTAGCCAGAGTAGGAATACCTGATTCATTGGAGTCCTTGATTGATCTGTGTGTACAGATTGATCGTCGTCTAAGGGAGAGACGCGCAGAGAGAGCTGCAACACCTTCTTTTGGAGCATCCTGGGTATTACCTAAGGCCCCTCTGTCTCCACATATCTCTGCAACTTCGTCGTTCATCTCCTCCCCTGCTTCTATGACAAGTGCTCCTGAACCTATGCAGATTGGACTTATTAGAACAGCCATCTCAGCCCAGGAGAGGTCTCGCAGAAGAGAGAACAATTTATGCCTTTACTGCGGTCTTTCTGGTCATTTCCTGAGGAACTGTCCTACCCGGCCAGGGGGTAAGCATATTCATCCAACCTGTCTTCCATCCTCACCTTCCATCTCTCGAGAATTGCCTATGCTCATTGTTCCTATTTCTCTACAGTGGCCCCAAGGGTTTCTAGAGAGTAAGGTTGTCATAGACTCGGGAGCCTGTGGTTGTTTTGTCGATACGGAGTTTATTAAAATTCACAATATTCCGACCCGACCCAAGACTCAGCCGTTTCTTGTAAGGACAGCAGATGGCTCCCAACTTTCCTCTGGACCAGTGATGTTAGAGACCACACCACTTATTGTTATTACTGACTCTAATCATATTGAGACTTTGTCTTTTGATGTGGTGTCTCTCCTCTTTTTCCTTTGATTCTTGGTTCCCATGGTTGAAATTACACAATCCCTCAATAAATTGGAGCACTGGGTTATTGCAATTTTCGTCTGTGGCTTGTATTTCTCATTTCATCATGCCCAGGACCACTTCTAAAACATTTGCCTTGTGTTCACCTCAAGATCCTCGTTTTCAGGCTATTCCTTCATTTCTTCAGGACTACATGGATGTCTTTGATCAAAAAGGAGCTGACACATTACCTCCTCATCGAATTTATGATTGTCCTGTAGATTTGCTTCCTGGGGCTCCTATTCCTTTCGGACGCATCTACCCTCTGTCTGAGCCTGAACTGTTGGTCCTGAAAGATTATATCAACGAGAATTTGAAGAAAGGGTTTATTCGCCCTTCCACTTCACCTGCAGGGGCGGGTATTTTCTTTGTGGAAAAGAAGGACCATTCCTTACGTCCCTGCATTGATTACAGACACTTAAATCAGATTACTGTAAAAAATCGTTATCCGTTACCTCTTATTCCTGAATTATTCCAGAACCTTCGTGGGGCTAAGATTTTTTCTAAATTAGACTTGCGGGGGGCATATAATTTAGTAAGGATTCGTCAAGGAGATGAGTGGAAGACAGCTTTCCGAACACTTTTTGGACATTTTGAGTACCTCGTTATGCCATTTGGTTTATGCAACGCTCCCGCTACTTTTCAGCATTTTGTTAATGATATTTTCAGAGATTTTTTGGATCAATTTTTGATTGTCTATCTAGACGATATCTTAATTTTTTCTTCCTCCGAACAGGACCATGAGGTTCAACTAAGAAAGGTTTTTAACCGTCTGCGAACTCATAGTTTATACGCCAAACTGGAGAAGTGTGAATTTTGCAAATCTTCAGTGGAGTTCCTGGGGTTTGTGATCTCTTCTGATGGAGTCTGCATGGACAAGAAGAAGGTGTCCGCTATTCTAGATTGGCCTGTTCCTTCTTCCCGGAAAGCAGTACAAAGTTTCGTCGGATTTGCTAATTTTTATAGAAAGTTCATTAAGGACTTTTCTAAGATCATCGCTCCTATCACAGATTTAACTAGTTCCACTAAAACCTTTCAGTGGACTACACAAGCACAAGAGGCGTTCGATCAATTGAAACATCTTTTTACATCTGCTGCTGTCTTAAAACATCCTAACCCTGTACTGCCATACATTCTGGAAGTTGATGCGTCTGAAACTGCTATTGGTGCTATTTTATCTCAGAGGACCGGCAATAACAACGCTCTTCATCCTGTGGCTTTCTTTTCTAAGAAACTCTCCCTTTCGGAGAAGAATTATGATGTTTCTGACCAGGAACTCTTGGCCATTAAGGCAGCATTTGAAGAATGGCGTCATCTGTTGGAAGGAGCGTTGCACCCGATCATTATTTTTTCAGACCATAAAAATCTGGAATATCTACGGACCGCCAAACGTCTTAAGCCAAGACAAGCCAGATGGGCATTGTTTTTTTCTCGTTTTAATTTCCATATAACCTATAGGCCTGGCTCTAAGAACAAGAAAGCTGATGTTCTTTCACGGTTACACAGTCAGGAAGAGGATCCTTTTCCTCCGGATACGATACTACGTCCTCAAAATTTCTTTCTTCTACAGAGTGAACTTTTGTCAAAGATCAAGGAGGCATCCTCTTCTTTATCTCCACACGGGGAGTTACAAGTTTGTGATGGGTTATTTTTTTTGAAAGACAAGGTCTTCATTCCAGAATCGCTTCGTTTGGAGACTCTAAAATTACTTCATGATCACCCATTGGCGGGTCATATGGGTTATGTCAAGACTTTGGATCTTGCTCAGAGATTTTTCTTCTGGCCTCACATGGCTAAGGACTGCAAAGATTACGTATCCTCTTGTGAGACTTGTGCCCGGTTTAAGGAGTCACATGTTAAACCTCTGGGGTTGCTACGTCCTTTACCAGTGCCTACTCGATTGTGGGGTTCCATTTCTGTTGATTTCATTGTAGAGCTTCCTCCCTCGCAAGGATACAATACAATTTTGTAATTGTGGATCGACTCTCCAGATGGCACATTTTGTTTCCCCTCTCCGGAGTACCTTCGGCATCTTCTACGGCTGAGGTGTTTATTAAAGAAATTGTCAGGCTCCATGGAGTTCCAGATGAGATTGTGTCAGATCGGGGAGTACAGTTTACGTCTAAATTTTGGAGAGCATTGTGCAAAGCTCTAAAAATCAAGTTGGCCTTTTCCACGGCTTTTCATCCACAATCCAATGGGCAGACAGAGAGGACTAACCAGACGTTGGAACAATACCTCCGTTGTTTCTCGTCCTTCCTCCAGCACAATTGGAGTGAACTTTTACCGTTGGCTGAGTTCTCCTACAATAATGCTCTTCATTCCTCCACCAAGCAAACTTCTTTTTTCGCTAACTATGGTTTCCATCCACACGTGCTTGCTAACCTTCCTAAAGGAATAGAGGTGCCCGCGGTTCAAGAGAGACTTTCTTTTCTTCTTGATAATACCCTAAGAATTCAACAAGCAATGTCTCAAGCACAGAACAACTTCAAGGTTTTTGCTGATCGTAAGAGGAGGAAGGGTTCTGAGTTTCAAGTTGGAGACCTGGTGTGGTTGTCTACCCGGCACATCAAACTTCCGTGTCCGTCTAAGAAGTTGGGTCAACGATTTTTGGGTCCTTTTTCCATTATTCGACGCGTGAACGAGGTAACTTTCAAGCTCAAATTGCCAGCTACTTACAGAATTCATCCTGTTTTTCATGTAGCTTTATTGAAACCAGTGGTGAAGAACACTTTTTCGGGGAGAGATCACAGTCCTCCAGCTCCAGTATCTATTGAAGGTGTCGAGGAATTTGAAGTGGAGGCTGTCTTGGACTCTAGATTCCGGCGAGGTCGGCTTCAATACTTGATCCAGTGAAAAGGTTTTCCTCCAGAAGAAAATTCCTGGGAACCCGTGAGTAATTTACATGCTCCTCAACTTATTGAGTTGTTTCATAAATCTCATCCTGACAGGCCGGCTCCCACATGCACCCGGAGGTTGCATATTGAGGGGGGGCAATGTCAGGTCCCAGCAGATCTGGCTCAAGCTGAGCCGACGTCTCCTCGGGCCAATATCCCCACACCGGTGCCTGTTGCTAGTTCAGGCGCGTGTTCTGATTCGCGCGCGCGTTTTGATGCGGGCGCGCATTTGCATGCGCGCGTCTTGACGCGGGCGCGCGTTTTGACGCGAGCGTGCATTTACGTGCGCGCGTTCAGACGCAGGCGTGCGTTCTGACGCAGGCGCACGTTCTGACGCCAACATGTGTCCTGGGGTTAAAAGGTCACTCCGGCCTAGGCTCAATGCGAGGTGATCGTCTCTACTGACACTAAGCGTATTTCTACTGATGATTTATTCTGATTACGACTACGGCTTGTTCCTGACTACTCTCCTGATTATCCCTGGATTCCTGTATTTGCTTCTCCTGATCTCGACCTTGGCTTCCCTGACTACTCTACTGGATTTCCCTCAGCTGGCACCTGTTTCTTGATTGTTTCCTGTGTATGACCCGGCTTGTTCCTGACTTCGCTTCTACTGCAGATAAGTGCTGAGTCCTTATTACGAACTGTTATTTCTGCGGGCTCACTTAGCACTCCTGCTATTCCTTATCTGGGACCGTCCTGTACCAACCTTCAGGGCGCAACTCAGTGGGAAGCGTGGGGGAGGCTCATACCTTCAGACTCGCCTTGATTCCTGACACCCTCCCACCTACAACCACCTTAGAACTACAACTCCCATCAGCCTATCACAACATTCCCTGTCCCTATTCATTCCTGTCAGGGAGCCGGGAGCTCCCTCCAGGGAGGTAGTCTGGATCAAGGAGGAAGCCCTCTAGTGGGAGCAAGATCGTGGTATCCGAAGGGTTAAGCAGAATGAGTTAACGAGGGCAGGCAGATCAGATGCAAAAGTCCAAAGTCCAGGCAAAGTTCAATAACATAGGCAGGTAACAGGAATCACGGAGAGGGAGCAAGAATCAAGGCTGGAAGCAGGAATCAGGGCTGGGAGCAGGAATCATAGCTAGAGCAGGAATCAAGGCAGGAAAACAGGCAGTACAGGAACCCAGGATCAGTAGTGTTTTGAATCCTATTCTTGGGCGCCATCACAGTGTTTTGGGTGCCCTTTTATGACGAGATCCCAGCACCAGTGATGACATCATCATGCAGCGACGCTGCAGCCATGTGTTCAGCATGGGCACCGCCATCTTGGATCTCCACTGTGACCGCCAGGAATGTAAACAGCACCATCGGGTACTTCTGGCAGTCCTGACAGTACCCCCTTCCCCACAGGGGGCCTCTGACCACCAGGACAAGGCTTTTGGGGAAACTTAGCGTGAAAATCCCTCACAAGACGAGGAGCATGAACATCAGAGTGTCCTTCCCAGGAGCATTCTTCAGGGCCAAAGCCCTTCCACTTGATGAGTTACTGAAGAGAACCCCTGGAGATTCTGGAGTCAAGGATCTTTTCCACCTCATATTCTTGTTGACCATCCACAGAGATAGTAGGAGGGGGAGACTGGTCAACAGAAAAGCGGTTGGAGGTAGCGGGTTTCACCAAGGAGACATGAAACACGTTGGGGATTCGCATCTCAGGGGGAAGCTGAAGTCTGACAGCCACAGGATTGATAATCTCCAAGATAGGAAATGGACCCACAAACTTCGGACCCAACTTGGGAGATGACACCTTCAGACGAATGTTTCGGGAGAAAAGCCAAACTTTATCACCAACCTTGAAGAGAGGAGAGGACCTACGTCTCTGATCAGCGAAGGTCTTGTGCACAAGAGCAATCTTCTCCAAATTAGACTTGGTTGCAGCCCAAATAGCGGACATATGGGCCGCATGGGACATCAGTCAGAACAAAGTCTTGCGAAAAGGCTTGAGGATGTTGGCCATACACAGACATGAATGGAGATCTTCCAGTAGGCGTTGTTATTAGCAAATTCTGCCCACGGGAGAAGGTCAGACCAATCATCTTGGCAGAGGGAGACATGATTTCTCAGGAATTGTTCTAAGGCTTGATTCGCTCCTTTTTTTTGGCGATGATATGCAGAGGAGAATTGAAGAGCAATACCCAAGACCTTGCATAAGGAACGCCAAAACTTTGCCGTGAACTGGGAACCTCTGTCAGAGACAATCTCTGCCAGGAAGCCATGCAGGCGGAAAATGAATTGAATAAACAACTGCGACAACTCCACTGCAGATGGAAGCTTCCGTAAAGGGATGAAGTGAGCCATCTTACCAAAACGATCTATGACGACCCAGATCACGGTGTTCCCACTGGAGGGAGGAAGTTTGACTATGAAGTTCATTGCCAAATGCGTCCAACGAGAGGGGACAGGCAATGGCTGTAGTAACCCGCTAGGGCGAGAATGGCTAGGCTTGGAAATGGCACAAACGGTACAAGCAGCAACAAAGTCTTTGACATCTTTACGAATAGTCGGCCACCAGACTAGACGCCGTAAAAGTTCTAGAGTCTTAACAGGACCAGGATGTCCAGCTTGCTTGGAGCTATGAGTCTGTTGCAGGATAGGCAGATGAAGTTCAGGAGATACAAATGCCATTCTGATGGGGGTATCAGGAGGGGCAGAAGATCAACCAGCCAGAATTTGATCAGCATATTGAGGGTACAAAGAAGCGATGATCTTGACAGGCGGAATAATTGGCTCTTGTCTTTCAGGAGAACGATCCACCAGAGTGAAACTTCGAGACAGAGCATTGGCTCTGAAGAGAGAAGAAGAGAGCCCACCTTGCTTGTCTGGGATTCAGCCTCTTGAGAGATTGAATGAACTCAAGATTCTTATGATCTGTGTAGATCTTGACTGGGATCAAGAAACCTTCAAGGAGGTGACGCCACTCTTCTAAGGCAAGCTTGACAGCCAGGAGTTCTCGATTTCCTACATCATAATTTTGTCAGGCAGGAGAGAACTTCTTAGAGAAATACGCACATGGTGCAACTTTCCATCAGAGGGATGACTTTGGGACAGGATAGCTCTAGCTCCAACTTCAGAAGCATCCACCTCGATGAAGAAAGGTAACTCCGGATCAGGATGGTTGTATTAATAGGAGTTTTTTCAATAATGGCTCATGGTAATACTCTGATTAAACACAAAAGCTCATCACAATACTTTGATAAAGAACTGTATAAAATATAACACAAAGAACTGTTCTACTGTTGAACCCAATGTCGTATGTTGAGCCCAATATAGTGTAAAAAGACAGCTTTATGACTTATAATTGTGTATAACAAAGCTTTGTATCATAGTATACAAAGCGGCCTTATAATCCATAATCCTGTATATGTGCAAGAGAATTCATGGGAAGGAATCAACTCAATGACCTAATACTTGTTCATTATTCTCATATGTATTATGTCTTATGATTTCTGAAGCCCTTATCAGACTCTTCTTTATTATAGATAGGGGCACAATATGCTATTCAGCTACCAGTTAGCTAAAATAAGATCTCTGCTTCGGATGTGCTTGTTGGGAGTCTGGCCAGATCCTGAAGAGCGCATGGGAAGTAAGATCTGCTATTAACCAAATCATTGTATCTTCTTACTAAATTACTATATGAGCTCATTGTTTGCTAAGACTATATAAACTGGGGGTCTACATTCGGTCAGTTGAGATTCGCCTGTGGGGATAACGCATGCCCGCGCAGGGTCTTCTGGAGACTGTTTGAGCCTCGATCTGCGGACTGTTCATGGATCTCCCAGTCGTATAGGCAGAGAGGGGGGCTTGCATACTTTGCTCACTCGGTAATGTATATCTTCTTCATTCTATGTATGTAATAAACCTTTGCTTATACTAGCTGTTGTGTTTGAATTACTTCCAAAAGACTCATAGAACCACAATTAAAACAATGGTGGAGAACCGAAGCAGAAGTGAAGGCATTCTTCAAGGATTGAAAAGCTTCTATAGCAGGCGGGGGCCATGACATGGTTTTACCCCCTTTTTGGATTAGGGCCAGGATAGGAGCAATATGAGAAGAGAACCCCTTAATGAATTGCCGGTAGTTATTGGCAAAACCAATGAATCTCTGGATTGCCTTGGTGCTCAGCGGTACGGGCCACTCTTGGATTGCAGACACTTTCACAGGATCCATCTCGAAACCCTCTGGGGAGATGATATAGCCCAGAAAAGGAATCTTGGACACTTCAAACACGCATTTCTCCAGCTTGGCAAAGAGGGAGTTCTTCCTCAAACAAGAGAGTACTTCCTTCACCTGGGAGCGATGGCTTTCTAGGTCCTTGGAGAAAATCAGGATGTCATCAAGGTAAACGACCACAAACTTTCCCAAGAGATCCCGGAAAATGTCGTTCACGAATTCTTGAAAGACAGCGGGGGCATTGCAGAGACCAAAGGGCATCACAAGGTATTCATAGTGCCCATCACGAGTGTTGAATGCTATCTTCCATTCGTCACCTTCACGGATGCGGATGAGGTTATATGCCCCACGAAGATCCAACTTAGTGAAGACTTTAGCCCCCTTCGGTTGGTCAAAAAGTTCTGCAATAAGAGGCAAGGGATACCGGTTCTTAACAGTGATTTTATTAAGACCCCGGTAGTCAATACAAGGACGTAGGCCTCCATCCTTCTTCTCCACGAAGAAGAATCCAGCCCCTGCAGGAGAAGTAGAAGGGCGAATAAACCCCCGCTGGAGATTTTCTTGGATATATTTCTTCATGGCAGAGGATAAGTGCGACCTCTAGGAGGCATGGTTCCAGGCAGGAGATCAACTGGACAATTGTAGTGATGATGAGGAGGGAGAAATTCAGCAGACTTTTTACAGAAGACATCGGAGAATTCCTTGTAAAAGGAGGGAAGCGTCTTCAAATCTGACGTAGAAATATTCACCCTCTGGATGGGTTCAGCAGGAAGGCAGTGCTGTTGGCAGTATGGACTCCAACGGGAAACCTGCCCCGAGGACCAATCAATGATAGGGTTATGCAGGCGTAACCAGGGAAGGCCCAAGACGACTGGAACAGAAGGACAGGAAATAATCAGGAACGATAACTTTTCTTTGTGTAAAGTCCCAACCTGCACAGGCAATTCCCCAGTCATCATGGAAATAAACTCAGATTCAAGGGGTCTGTCATCGATGGCGGTTACTCGAAAGGGAGGAGTCAATGGAAACAGGGGAACATTCATATACTTAGCAAAGAGAGTGTCCATGAAATTTCCAGCAGCACCAGAGTCAATGAATGCTGAGCCAACTATGGTCTTAGTGGCCAGACAGATCTGTAAAAGCAGAAGAAACCTGTGAGAGTTCTCTTTAGATTTGGGAGCAACATCCCTCAGATGAGACTTTCCAGGGTCACCTTGAAGAGGGGAACTCTGAGGCTTTACAGGAATAACACCCCATCACACGAGTCTTTCCAGGGTTACCTTGAAGAGGGGAACTCTGAGGCTTCACAGGAAAAGAGTTGGCAAAGTGGGAAGCAGCGGTCGTTACCCAACCGGGAGCATCGAACACCGTCAGGAATTCTTGAAGGAAGGCTTTGGAATCATCTAATAAAGGAGACTCTTTCTCCCAATGTGGAGATGCCCATTCAAGTTCTTTCCCTGCCAGACGAGTGATCACGAAACCAACCTTAGCTCGCTCAGAAACAAATTCTGCAGGTTGCAGGGCGAACCGGATCTGGCACTGGTTCATAAAACGATGACAGGCTTGAGGGTCGCCACTGTAGAGAGGCGGTGCAGGAATATGTGGACCAGAGGTGGAGGACTGTGTAGCCATGTCAGCAGCAACTGGCGTGGGCGTTGTCAGCGTTGGAGTAGTCGGCTTCAGCATGGATAACTTTTCCAAAATCGCCTCCAGCGTGTGTCCGAAATTTTTTTGCCGAGCTTCGTACGCCTCCATGCGAGTATGCAGACCTCGAAAGGCCCTGCAAAAATCTGGCTGAGCTTCCTCAGTGGGATCCATGGCCCAAGAATAATGTCAGGGAGCCGGGAGCTCCCTCCAGGGAGGTAGTCTGGATCAAGGAGGAAGCCCTCTAGTGGGAGCAAGGTCGCGGTATCCAAAGGGTTAAGCAGAATCAGTAGTATTGGCCACAGGCAGGAGTTAACGAGGGCAGGCAGATCAGATGCAAAAGTCCAAAGTCCAGGCAAAGTTCAATAACACAGGCAGGTAACAGGAATCACGGACAGGGAGCAGGAATCAAGGCTGGAAGCAGGAATCAGGGATGGGAGCAGGAATCAAAGCTGGAGCAGGAATCAAGGCAGGAAAACAGGCAGTACAGGAACCCAGGATCAGTAGTGATTTGAATCCTATTCTTGAGCGCCGTCACAGTGTTTTGGGCACCCTTTTATGACGAGATCCCAGCACCAGTGATGACATCATCATGCAGCGACGCTGCAGCCATGTGTTCAGCATGGGCGCCGCCATCTTGGATCTTTACTGTGACCGCCGGGAATGTAAACAGCGCCGTCGGGTACTTCTGGCAGTCCTGACAATTCCCCTGCCACTTCACCTGTCCCAGGCTAGCTTTTTGTGGGGTTACTTTATCAACAGCTACGCTCCCTTCCCAGTTTAACATTTCTTTGAAATTGCATTTTTTTCTATTGAATATATTTTTGCTGTAGTTTTCTCTTTGTGGAACTATTAAAAGAAAAAAGGAACAAATAAAAGAGTAACAACTATACTTGCGAAATAAAATTTAAATGCGCTAGAAGTACTGACTTTTAATAAGTGTAGAGATGTCAACAACACAGCAAGTCTGGCTCATCTTAAAAAATAGTTAATTAAGAAAGCAACAGCAGACCTGTGATTTTCAATAGAAATAGAATTCTTAGTGTTCTGATTTGCTGATCATGCTGGAAGGTAAGTTCCAAATACTAATAATGCAATTCAGACATATTTGAGTACAAAGCACTGTACTTAAATGACTTTAATATCACACTGCAGCTCATCTAGAACTTCAAAAATATCTCAGTTCCTCAGCTTGGGGCCGGTATATGTATGCATTTTGTTTAGGGGTAATTACTGTAAATAATGAACACATCAGACTTCCTTTAGATATTGCCGTCCAATCGAATGCCCATAGGCCATTCCAGCCAGGTCCTCATAAATACAGTACAGTACCTCTAGCACTGCCAGAATGGCCACCACCCCCTTGCTTCTTCCTGGGGTTATTACCTTCCTAGGTCAACTTTATTAATACTAGGACAATTTCAAAAAACATATAGCAAAACCTTACACACTTACGAGTGCAGCACTTCCCGATATGGCAATACTTTGTTTTATACCAATGTAAAAGCAATTATATCTAATAATGAAGAAGAAAAAAACCTAGTGCAATAGTTATTTCACATTAGCTTGGTGAAAGTCTTCAGTGAAACTTGTAAAACACACCCAAGTAACCACACAAAATTTTGGAATGTATATGGTTACCTGTCGATCTGTTCACTATATTCTGGAATGCAAAGACCTGCTCCTATGGGTAATACAAGCAGAAAATGCAGATTGCAGAATACATGACGCTTTTGGTAAATTCTATAAGACTCTCAGGAGTGTGGCATTTCTCAGGTTATTGCTATCTAAATAGTCACAAGGTTCAACATCTGTTCATCAAATCAATTTAGCAGTGACTCTAGCACCTACTTTTCAATAGTTTGCATTATTATATTTTATGGGTAATGTAATAAAAACATCTTGTGTTTCTTTATAGATTCCTGGTAAGTTCTTACCTTAAGTAAAGAGTCCTTAAGAAGGATATTAATGAGCTGCAGAGATGTACAAATAAACTGTTAAAAAGCAATGGAAAAAGTAAACCATTAAACTATTAAGAAAGACGGTCAAGGTTGTCTTTGCATGCTATTTATAAATTTGCCATAAACGTATTTTCCCACTGCTTTTACATTCTCCATCTTATCCCCCCATGTTCCTCTATTTGTGCAGCAGTAGTCAGTTGGCTTTAGAAACTCTAACAGGTTGAAAAGGGTCAAGTTGGCAAAACAGTCAGGTTTAGGAACTTTAAGTAACAATTACAAAAGCAGTCCTACCAGCAAAAATTATCAACCTACAGGTAATTTTAAATGTACATTAATATTTTGAAGAGTATTTCTTTAGTGTTAGTATCACTTTAATACCATATATTAAAGCACTGCGTATCTTGACAGCGCTATATAAATAAATGATGATGATAAATGATGATGATATTGCATCCCCCCAAGGGTTGCACCCTGTTTCCATGCATAGCACCACATATTTTCTTGCTGACTGTGCTGAAACCAACATAGAAAGTGTTTTTTTTATTTTATCATAATAGATATGTCCTATTCAGGTGTACCGCACTTTATAAACTATATACAGAGGTGATTTACTGAGCATACTGAAAAGGCAAAATTCATGTATTACTATAACTTTGCATGTACAGCGTGACAAAGCAAATCTAATAAATTTTGTCCTTAATGTAGACAATAGGGAAGGGCGAATTTGACCCGTTTAGTTCCTGCAAAAATTCGACGCCGGTGAAAAATTTTGTTGCGCGTTGACATTTTTTTTGACGCACGTCTTTTTTTTTTTTGACGCACAACACCATACAAGTCTATGGGAGTCATTTTTGCAGCGAAAAAAATCGCTCATCCCTAGTAGACAAATAAACTTGTCTTTTGCAGAAGGTCAGTAGTGTTGAGGAATGAAAATATCAGTATTTAAATGGGTAATGAGTGCAAATTCTCAGCAAGCATGTAAGAGGGAATTACCAACTGTCGATCCTCTCACATTAAAGACAATCCAGACTTTTCTTGGTGCAAACACAAATACAAACAAGCATTCACTCTGTCACCGGAAAATCCCACTTACATCACGGGTTTTCTACTTCCCAAAGGGATCCACCCGGAATACTGGAGAAAGGCAATCACAAACAGCTCCAGCTGACCTGCTTCGACAATCCGGTGCTCGCACAGCACCCCTTTGTCACTCTTACAGACTCACCCACTTCAGCAATCCGGTGCTCCTTCAGCACCCCTTTGCTATTTAAGTCGGGTTCCTTTGCTGGCAGCTTCCTGGCCCAAGGCCCTCACACCCTCTCTTCTTCTATTCTAACGTCTAGGATTCCTAGCTCATGGGGTATCCACGGGGGCACTATCCCCTCTAACCTCCTCGTTGGGGCATTGAGCGGCCCTTACTAAATTTCCTGTCTCACGCACCTAGTGCTCAACTTAGATCTTACTACCTAAGCCTATCACTTACCGGGCCTCTTCTATCCGGACCTTTTTCCTTTGACAGTTCTTTCCCATCATCAGACCCTTGTGACCCGTGTGGCTCCCTTTTATACCCCTAGGAAGAAACCAGAGTTCTAAATGTGGGAGGATAGCTCTAGCTGGGTGGCATTTCTTCAGTGTGAGCTCTGTTAGTCAGCACATCTGGTAGTGGAAACGATTTTGATATGATAGGTGCCTTTTAAAGATGATGTAAAGTAAAAAAAAATCCATTTTTACTTTCTTTAATGAAAAAGAAACATATCTCCAATATACTTCAATTAAAAAATGTCTACAGTTTTTATAAGAAACCTGACTTTATGCAGTGAAATTCTCCCTTGCACTGACTGCAAGGGAGATGGTCCCTAACTGCTCTGCAGGGAAAGGATCATACTTTAAAATGGCAGAGGGGAGGGACTTCCCAGAACTCGAGCAGCTTTGTTTGTTTCCTTGTAGAACAGCCTGCAACCATATAGAGATTTGTACAGTATGTCCAACAGGGAGAGCAAGTAAATGAAGGGGGAATTTTAATGTATACAGTCAGGTTTCTTAAAAAGGCTGTACAAGTATATTGGGGATAGGTTTCTTTTTCAGTTAATAAAGAAAAATTTGCATTTTATTTTTGTCTTTTACTTTAATGTTTTCAACTCCAGCTGCAGGGACAAAGATCATGGAGCCAGATTTAAACAGATAAATTGGGATTCTATTTGGAGGATTTTTTTGCTGCAGCCACTGGTTATTGAGATTTGGAGAAAGTTTGTATTAAACAATACAAAAACTATAAAATCCACATTAGATTGCATGATACAGGATCCATTGCAGTCTGTATATTTTGATTATTACATTATACATATGCTGTATCTGCTTCTATAGCAGATATTGACTTGTGTTGTTTTGATAATGTATGAGGATCCCTAAGCTGCAGCTCAGACGACACTAACCATGTGCATGGTCTTGGTCTTGCAAAAATGTTTAACAAAGTTACAAGATTTTAGTTTCCCATTAAAGAACAAAAAATTACCTTTAGACTGCTTGCTTTTCTATCAAAATGTATCATTCAATTATTTTTATGCGGTCTATTGTGAAATTGTAAATAATAAATGCTTTGTAAAAGAAGAAGAAAAGAATTGCAGACAACCTCACTATTTTCTTCAAAATCTTTTTCATTGCCCCCTAGTATTATTGGCAGGCAGTCCCTCATTGTTATAGACACCTAACTGGGTCCTAAAATACAGTTGGGAGAGGTACTGTTTGCTCTTTCTGCTCTAAGCTAGGCCCCTTGCTGCTTCACACAGTGACCAGCAGATGGCATTGTGCTGGGATATAAAAGGCTCTGAAGCCATGCTTTCAGGGTCCATTTTGTGCTAGCTCTGACCTGAACAGGCAGGTAGAGCTCTGAGGAACCTAGACAGAATAGTAAGAATAGGCTACTCACCCTTATAGGTCACTCTAGGAGTGACAGACAGACAGGTTACTTAGCTGAGCAGCTCAAGGCTCCGACGAGGAGAGTCAGAGGGATTAAGATCCCGGGTACTAATAGCCCAGAAGTAGGGACTAAGTGTATAGGAACAGGGTAGAAAGATTCCCCTCAGGTTCCACTTAGGGAAAAGGCTGAAAGCTGTGTGTACCTTTATTGCTGCTGAGCACATCCTCTTGCCTGTGGGGTCTAATACTGACCAAATGGTGCTATGAGTATTGCCTATTCAATGTGATGCCAAATCCTGTCTTCTCTATTGTATACTCCACTGAGGATTGTGTATGTTCAATAAACAAGTTCATGTTTAAGTTATAAGAACCACTGGCGCCCAATTATTATACCCTGTATCCAGTTACAGTTGCACTACACCCTGCCTCCACACCGTTGCGAGCGCTCACTCCCTAAGATTATAGGTCTCATCCGGAGCACATTTATTGGGAGTGGAGCTCAATAGTGGTGTACAGTACACACAATCTACTAAAGCGCTACACTAGTAAACCTGGCACATATGGTGGCTAATGGAAGCTAAACTGTGAAATGTATCAATGGTGTCAAACATTCATAGACTGCTAATCCCAGTTTCTATAGATTTTAGGCATTGGTGAATCCTTGACAAGGTAATCAGCTATTCTTCACAACTGTAAGGGTGAGCTGCAGAACATTTCTTGCATAGGACTGCTATTCATTAGAAAATGTACATCAATTTGTGGCATTAATAGAAACCTGCACATGTACATATAGACTGCTTTTAAAGTTAGCAGAAAAATAAGATGGGATTGGAAGCTCTCACTAAGCAAAGGTTGACTGGAAACAACGCTAAAGGTAAAAATGGCTGAAAGCTCTTTAAGGCCAAAAACATCCTCTTAATAGATGTTTCAGATGTAAGCTAGTATCTAAAATGTGGGAGTGTTTCCCTTGTGTTTCACAATACATGTAATGTGCTAACCATATGAAAAGCGTTTATTTTAATTCCAATTCTGTGCCAAGGATCCATTCTTTTTTTTTTACATTTGCTTTTCAAGGAGTGCAGTCTATTGCTATACCTTTGTGCAAAAATGAATTGTAAAATATATGAGGCATCCAGCCTGTGACAATAGAATATTCAAGAACAATGCGAAAGCATATAAAAACGGTATTATAAATTCAGAAAAAATAATTCCTTTAGAATATATTACTGTATTTCATTATCCTCCAAGGCCAAGGATACATTCTGCATTTAGCACTTTAAGGGGCAAATTTACTTATGGTCGAATATCGAGGGTTAATTAACCCTCGATATTCGACTGCCGAATTGAAATCCTTCGACTTCGAATATCGAAGTCGAAGGATTTAGCGATATTCCTACGATCGAAGGAATAATCGTTCGATCAAACGATTAAATCCTTCGAATCGAACGATTCGAAGGATTTTAATCCATCGATCGAAGGATTTTCCTTTGATCAGAAAATTTTTAGGAAGCCTATGGGGACCTTCCCCATAGGCTAACATTGGCCTCGGTAGGTTTTAGGTGGCGAACTAGGTGGTTGAAGTATTTTTTAAAGAGACAGTACTGCGATTATCGAATGGTCGAATGGTCGAATAGTCGAACGATTTTTAGTTCGAATCGTTCGAATCGAATTCGAAGGTCGAAGTAGCCCATTCGATGGTCGAAGTAGCCAAAAAAAAACATTCGAAATTTGAAGTTTTTTTCCTCTATTCCTTCACTCCAGCTAAGTAAATGGGCCTCTAAAAGTGTTTTAATTAAGTGGACATATGGCAGATAAATAAGTGTATAAATGTTCATGAACTTAAAACATGTCTTAAGGGGCTCGTGCCTGGAGGCCCCAGTTGGACAGCCTTTCTAAGAATAACAAGTCGTGCACTTTGGTTCAAATAAAATCGAAGTGGTCTGTGCCTTGCAAAGTATGCATTGCATTAGCAATCTGTCCAAGCCTGGCATTTTCAGCTATTAACACATTTATATGTGGGAAAGCACTGGGACCAGCTTACAGTAACTAATTACTGTCTGGTTGAGCTAATCCTGCATACCTCAAACTGCAGTACATTAGTCATTTGCTTTTTGTCACAATCAAACAATAACATCAAGGAGTGTATTGGGGGAAGAAGAGAAAGTATAATTAATGTCACTATGTACATAAAATAAAAGTAAATGCATGGATAACTTCCAAGATTTTTTGCATATGTAAAATTCTGTGAGGTTCCACTGTAGTAGAACCCTATGCCATACTCTTCCCTACAAACAGGAGGGGGCATATTTATCACACCATGTTAAAAAAAATGGCCAAATACACCACACATCACAAGGCATAGTTGTATAAAAAACAGAGGATTTATCAAGTTGTGTATCGTGATTGTGTGTAAACATAACCAGCCACTTAAAAATGCTATGGGAGAAAAATACAGTATATCTCTATTGCATTTTAACATGAGTGAAATAAATAAAGCTTATGCTGGACATACTTTTTACCTTTTTGTCTTAATCCAAAAGAAAGGATGTTTGTCTTGTTAAACTCAAGCAATAAAAAAAAAAACAATGTACCTGAAGCTACGGCAATGTTTGGCCCATGTAAAGCAGATAATTCGATTACTGTAATAACCCCCTTCCTTCACTCATTGTTGTGACTGCTTTGTTATCAGGAGTCCATTCTGCAGGGGGATTATCTGTGCACTGGTTATCATATAAGCAAGGATGAAACAATGAGTAGTTTGCCTGTTTAGCTCAAGAAACCAAAAAAACATTGATTTTTGTTATTAAAATGTCATCCTATCTTGGCCCAGATTACAATATCTAGATAAGCACTCACTGTTGTGGAGAAAGAATGGTAAGATGTTGTGTCGTTATAAGTTCTAAGTTCTAAAACTGGAACAAACGTGGCTCCTTCACTTAAGGACCAGTTATGCCCTGGGGAGAGCTGCCTCCAGCTATCAATCCTAATTTGGAGCACAAGACTGCTTTTACTAGCTGATCTGCCTAACTCATGTTAATAGAACATGCCATGACAGTTGCTATCCTATTGCTTTCTAATCTTGTTCACAGAGTTCATGTCCCTTAGGGTAGAACTCTTTACTGGGGTCTTGTTGAACCCAGGCTCCCAAGGCTTTTCATTCTTTAGGGGAAGTTAACCCCTACATATGGATTAGGTATCTACATACGGAAAGACTATACACAGTTGCTGCAAGTATAGCAAAATATATGTCACAAATAACTCAGAGGAATGTAAATCCAAAATTTGTATACAAAAGAACATTTCACCCACAACTGAATATGAAACTTTACAGTGTCTCTTGCAAAACAATATAAGCAGGTAAATAATAATAAAAGTTTTATTTTTGATTTTCATATGCATAAACATTTGGTTGATGCACATTTCAACAGTTTAACAAAGAAAGATAAAGACAGGGTAAGAAAATGAAGGAGGAGTAAGTATCTTCTTAATTCGCCCTGCATTATCTTTAAAGCAAGTAATTTAGAGTACCTTAGAGCTGTTAGTTTCAGAATTTAAAATCCATAGTAACCAGATGTCTATAAATTTGTCATGACAGCCCCTAGCTATATATGCTGCTTTGTAAAATGGTAAGGCTGTATTGACCAATGCTTTCCGTGCCTCCAAGGTAGGTGGATTTGGTCTGTTCCATTTAAGGATAATACATTTTTTGGCATAATAAAAGTCTGAAGAAAAATTCTACTTTCTTAGGAGGAGACAATGCCAGTGGTTAGTCCCAGTAGAGCAGTAGCTCGGGTAGGTCAATTGGCAGTACCATGACTTTTGTTATGAAGGCGAAGATCTGTGTCCAATAATCCTGGATCTCGGCTCAGGACCATGTCATATGATGCCAGTTTCCAGGGCCTCTCCCGCATCTGTGGCAAGCATGCCAAATTTATACAGTTGAGTTGTTCGGGCGTCATATATATATTGGATGGATAAATGTAACTTGTGTTAGTTTGTCTTTAGCTGACACAAGAGGTGGTAACAAGTGTCACAGCACTGTCGCCCAGTCACTTTCTGTTAGCCTAGGTATATCTGAGCTCCATTTGGCATAACAGGAGAGTTGTTTTTGGTTATTCAGGAGCGTGAAAACCCGGTATATAGTCGAGTGAGGTTTCGGCAGTGTTTGCATTTGGAGCTTGGTTTCTGGGGTATAAGATTCTAAATAATGATCCTTTGCTGTAAACTCGCTTATTGCTGCATTGTTAAGTTCACAATATCTGAACCGTACATTATGGGTTAATCGTTCTGTAATTTGCAGTTGTTCAAGTTGCAGGAGCTGACCCTCTGGATATAGGTCTCATAGGTACTTGATCCCCAGTCAAGCCCACCACCACTGACAGTCGGCAGTCCCAGCAAGTGCAGCAGTCGTTTTTGTGCTGTAGTCCAAGCTTTAAGGGGTATATTTATCAAAGAGTGAAGTTAATTGTGAAGTTCTGCCACTAGAGTGGAATTCCGCCACTTCCCATTCATTTCTATGGGGTTTTTAAAGGCGTATTTATCAAAGGGTGAAATTTCACTTTCACCCATTGATAAATACGCCTTTCAAAATCCCATAGAAATGAATGGAGAGCTGCGGAATTTCACCCCTAAGTGTGGTAGTCATTGAGATGGTAATGCCCTGGTGTGCCTCCCTTCCCCTGTATGGCAAGGCTCTCAGCACTTCCAATGAACTGACGCCTCCAAGACGGTGGCTGGATTTGAGTAAAGCAATTCATATAGAATACATATAGAAATCGGGTAAGGCCAAACCTCCTGTGGTCATTGATCTCAGATCTCAGTTTGTATACTAATTTTGGGGACCTTTTTATTCAATAGGAATGAAATTATGACCGAGTTTAGCTGCTTGAAAAAGGCTTTGGTTAACCAGCATGGAATATTCCTAAAAACATACAACACTTTGGGTAAATATTTCATTATTATTCAAGATTAACATGACCCAGGAGGGATATTGGGAGTTTTTCACACTGTACAAGTTTGTTCTTCATGTCTACCATTATGGGGTCTAAATTAAACTATTTGCATTGTTTAATCTCTCGGGTGACCAATATTCCCAGATATAGTAACTTGTCCACCCAGGTCAAAGGAGTGTCCAGGTTAGGGTAGTTGCTTGCTTCCTGATCTATAATGAACAGATTAGATGTATGCCGATTTATTGTTATCTCCGAATAGCTACCATATTCTGTTATCGACTCTAGAGCGCTATGTAGGACTGGCCCTGGGGTTTCTAAGTATAGTAACATATCTGCATAAAGGGATATTTTTTCCTGTAAATTACGTTTTTTTTAGTCCCATGATAAAGTCAGAATTGTGGATAATTTCAGCTAGCAGCTCTATTGCAAGGCAAAATAAGGGAAAGGGGGCATCCCTGTCTCATGGCGTATTTAGGCGGGAAAGTTGTATCTGGGCCATTGGGCAGCTGTATAAAGCTTGTATACATTTAACAAAGCGGGGGCCGAAACCATGCCTTTTGAGAATTTCCCACAAAAAGGGCCATTCTACCGACTCAAATGTTTTCTCAGCTTCTAGTGCTGCTATCACTCTTTTTCCACTATTTTCATGAGGTACCTGTACATTTGTGAAGAGCAGCCTGATATTAATGTCAATGGCCCTAGCAGGAATAAATTCAGTCTGATCAGAATGTACTAATGTGGACATGAATGGTTTTAGTCGGTTGACTAATATTTGTGCTATTATCTTGGCATCGCTGTTAATTAATGAAATTGGCCTGTAGGAGGCACACTGGGATAGATCTTTATACTTGACAGCAACTGTTTTAACACATCTGTCCCATAGCAATAAACTCTCATTCAATAAGTACTGACAAATTCTTACCTATAGGCTTAACTATTATTTGTAGTATTGTTATGTGCTTATGCCTCACGGCTTCCTCCAACTCTAGGCCTCAGAGTGGGGGTTGTAAATCTTTTGGGTATTGCTCTTCACCCCATTGATTTAGGGCTGAACAACATGGTGTGCCTTGTTCAGATCCGACGCGATGAGAGAAAGCAAATGCGACGAGATGGATGCACCAAATATAATGTATGTAATAGGAATGTTGGACCTACAAGCTGCCTGCATCCGACATGACACGACTGTTGGATGAAGACGCAAAGTGCAGCATTCGCATGCGACAGTCGTGTTGTGACGGATGCACACAGCTTGTAGGTCCGACAGTCTTATTACTTACATTTTACTCAGCACATCCGTCTCGCCGCATCTGCTTCCTCTCACCGCGTCAGATCTGAAGAAGGCGCACAGTGTGGTTCAGCCCTTTATAAGGGAAAAGAGCATATTTCTAAAGTGCCTTATGTTAGTGTCATAATGTTGAATTAACCTTAATTTTTGCACAATGCTGCTTGATTACAATTTTCTTTTCTATGAAATAGTTTACATAGCAAATTACAACTGTGATTAATCAACTAAACTGATTATACATATGGTTAAAGAGCATCTGATACTTAACGAATGCCTAATTGATTACAATTATTACAAGATATAGAATTATTAATGTTCTTATATGTAAATAATGAGGATATAAATAACAGTGTCAAATGTGCAGGGAAATGCACTTTACTGTAAAGTTAGCATTATGTCCCTTTATTTCCACTTAAATCAATTATAACGTTTATATTCATAGCTGATTGCATACACAGATTATACCTTCTTTGCATCTATAGTATGTACAGTATACTGTATAAATATAGAAAGACAGGGTGAAAAAAGAAATCATAGTTCTTTATTAGTGATGAGCGAATTTATTCGCCAGGCGAGAATTCACGGCGAATTTGCGCGATTCGCCGCCAGCGAATAAATTTGCAAAACGCCCGCGAAAATTCGCCCGAAATATTCGCCAAAAAAAAACATTTTTTCGCCGGCGTCCAAAAAACGGGCGCCGGCTTTAAAAACGGGCGCCGTTTGCAAATTTTTCGCGCGAAATTTGGGAATTTGGGCAAGTTCGCCCATCACTATTCTTTATTAACATTTTTTTAAAGTTGTTAACTAGGAGACAGTAAACTGAATTATTTAAAGACAGTATTACACGAGGATATTAAAACTCTTTAACCATTATCAATTACAGTATAGTCTTCTTCATTTCTCAGTGGTTCAGATGACCATGCAGAAAGACATAAGCGACACCAATATAGCAGGTTATAACACTCATAGGAAACTCCTTTGATAAAAAAAAGATGAGATCTAGTCAGTAGCATTATTTTGCCACCAATGTTGATTTATGAAGCTTAGTTACCATTACAATGTACTGTACTTATTAATACAGATAAGTGAATACTTTTTCAAAATTCGAATTATTTCTAATTATTTCTATTAAAACAGGCAAATTCACTTGGGTCCTAATATGTTAGGAGCCCCCCTACTTTTTTTTCCTTGGGTCATTACAATATTTTCCTAAATGGACCACCAGCCTGGGGAAAAACTTGCCAATTTATTTTAATAGGAAATGTCTAAACTATTGTCTTTCATAATAAGCTCTGTATAATCAGACCCACCTACTCAACCAGTCACGATTTATTATAAGGGTTGGGCACACGCTCAGATTCACGGAGATTAGTTGCCCGGCGACAAATCTCCTCTTCTTCGGGGCGACTAATCTCCCTGCCTCCCGCCGGCTATGATGTAAATCACCGGCAGGATTGCACTTGGAGCTCTTCATTTTTTGAAGTCGTCCAAAGTTTCCTCGTGAGGCAACTTCAGAAAACGAAGCACTCCGAGTGCCACTAATCTCCCCGAATCTGAGCGTGTGCCCTGACCCTAAAGAGACAATTATAGAGAGGGCTTATCTGTACATTGGTCATTTCATTAACTGCCTGCTCCTTTGCTACTTCTCCAACAGGTGCTTGGAAGAACTGCAGAAAATTGGAAACTGAACAACAAGCAAAAAGTATATTCAACACAGACCCCATTTATTGAACTTATATTGGACAAATGTTTAAATTACCCCTTTTAACTTAAAGAGATACTGACACCAGAAATGTAACTCTTTTTTACATCTATCATAATATTGCCTTCAAAAGCTATTTATAACTTTGCTGGATGCTTTTACATTACCTGTCTGATGCCCCATGTCCCTGTGCAGCAGGAGTCCATTAGCATTAAAAATTTGAACTAACAGACTGAGATGGGACAGTCAAGTTGGCAGAACAGTCAGGTTTAGAAACTTCAACTAACAATTACTTACAAAAACAAACCTCTCAGCAAAAAATGATCAATGTGACCTATAGGTAACTTTTAATATACATTCATATTTTTATATTAGTATAAATTAAAGGGATACTGTCATGGGAAAAAAAAAATTTTTCAAAATGAATCAGTTAATAGTGCTGCTCCAGCAGAATTCTGCACTGAAATCCATTTCTCAAAAGAGCAAACAGATTTTTTTATATTAAATTTTGAAATCTGACATGGGGCTAGACATTTTGTCAATTTCCCAGCTGCCCCAAGTCATGTGACTTGTGCTCTGATAAACTTCAATCACTCTTTACTGCTGTACTGCAAGTTAGAGTGATATCACCCCCTCCCTTTTTCCCCCCAGCTGCCAAACAAAAGAACAATGGGAAGGTAACCAGATAGCAACTCCCTAACACAAGATAACAGCTGCCTGGTAGATCTAAGAACAACACTCAATAGTAAAAACCCATGTCCCACTGAGACACATTCAGTTACATTGAGAAGGAAAAACAGCAGCCTGCCAGAAAGCATTTCTCTCCTAAAGTGCAGGCACAAGTCACATGACCAGGGGCAGCTGGGAAATTGACAAAATGTCTAGCCCCATGTCAGATTTCAAAACTGAATATAAAAAAAATCTGTTTGCTCTTTTGAGAAATGGATTTCAGTGCAGAATTCTGCTGGAGTAGCACTATTAACTGATGCGTTTTGAAAAAAACATGTTTTCCGATGACAGGATCCCTTTAATAATATGTAATTATAAGTATGTAGGGTATCAGAGAAATTCTTCCCCTATTTTTCTGTCTGTGACATCATCCAGCACAGTTACAGGCTGGACAGCCTTCCGATTGTCTGGGCACCCCAATGCATCCTTGGAAGAGGGAGAGTGCCTGACTTTGGAGCGAAATGTACAGAGTTTCTGACAGAGCTTATAAAGGGATCCCAGCAGCCAAAGAAAGTGTATATACACATAGGGGCAGATTTACTAGATTTTCGAGTGAATTTTCAAGTGACTTTTCGAAGTACAAAAAGTTCGAATTTCGAAGTAATTTCGACCATCGAATAGGATACTAAGACTTCAAATTTACTTCGACTTCGATTCGAAGTAAAAATCGTTCGAATATTCAACCATTCGATAGTCGAAGTACTGTCTCTTTAAAAAAAACTTTGACTTCAATACTTAAACTTAAACCTGCCGAAGTGCTATGTTAGCCTATGGGGACCTTCCAGAGCAATTTTCAAAGTTTTTTTTATACTCGAAGGAAAATCGTACAATAGTACATAAAAATCATTCGAATCGTACGATTCGAAGTACGATCGTACTACGATCGTACAATGAATAAAATCCTCCGACTTCAAATGTCATAGGATTCTATTCGATGTAAAGTTCCAGCTGTGGTGAACTCCAGTCACTATTGTAGAAGTTCCCCAAGATTGACGCACTCCAGGACTTCATAATGCAGTTTAGAAAAGAAAATTTATTGTCAACGTTTCGGTCCCGTTCTGGGCCTTTCTCAAGTAATGTCTATATATATATATATATATATATATATATATATATATATATATATATATATATATATATATATATATATATATATATATATATATACATATATATATATATATATATATATATATATATACGTGTGTGTGTATATACATATAATTTGATACCACACTCGCAGGACATTATTATTATTATCAACATCAGCATCAGCCTCATTATCTTTAAACAATTAATGTCAGATTTACGTGCAATAATTACAGAAGCTGACAAATTAGTAAAATAGCTCAGGAAGAAGCTGAAAGAACAAATTCAATATATTTAGTAGTTCCAACTTGTGCATCTGCTTTACTGTTACATAAAATACAGAACCCTATTTTGGAGGATTAAGTGTAATAATTTTGAAGTATTTGTAACTGTTAATGCAGGAATGGCACAGTTTAAAATAAAAAATGTGTTTCAGCCATTCCTTAAATATAGTACACTAATGAATGCTGCCCTATTATGTGCCATGCTATTTTAAGCTAATAGGGATAATTGCAAGAAAATTGGTCTCTGAGAAAAGGTTATTAAATTCTTATACTGACTCAGCTCATTCGCTTTCGTTTAGGGGACAGCATGTACTTCGGTCTGTCAGGTTGGAGAGATGTTTACATGGTTGTTTTTTTGTTAAAGAAGGTTAACCTTTGTAGCAATGAAAATGTACATTACTGCCAGAAAATTAATGTCTTCAGTTTATTTCCTAAGATTTTGTAACATATCCCCATATGGGCAGGTAGTTTACCAGTTTGTTTGTAAATTGCCATGTAAACACAACTACAAGGGTGCTTGTGTAGCAGACATTCCCTATTCATACCTCTCCTGTGATCGGACAGGAAAGGGAAGTAGAATTTTTAGAGCAATTGTCTACATTAAATTAATTTTTTTAAAGGTTCTCATCTTGACTCAAGGCAGAGGCACCCTGCATGGATATACATGAACCAATATAGTGGAGCAGATTAGCTAGTTTTTAGTGCCTAGACATTGTAGACATATCACAGCATCATATTTTGAGAGGATAATCATAGTTCTGGGATGAACAAATGCCTTTCCACTTGTTGTCTATAGGAATCAACCAACACTGATTAGCAAGAGTTTTAACGATCAGTACAAGTGCTGTAGTCATAATCCAAACACCCATGTGATATTGATATTCCCTCTGACATGGGGAACAGGTCACTAAAAGACACTAGAAAATATGTATGCATTCCACATGCTTTGATATATACTGTAAGTCAGACATAAAATGCAGAGTGCTTTAGAAAAACAATCATGTACATCTACTAAGTACAGTTTGTGGGAAATATTGTCTTTGCAATTGTTCTTGAACTGTGATCCATAAGATATGTATTTCTTGCTATTTAATATGAAATTACATTGTATCATTTTGTTTCCAATGCACCATAATAAACTACTTTTCCCCATGACGCCATTGAAATATATTGAAGTGCTATTAATGCCTCATAATAAGGCATGCCGTATGCAAAACATAATTCTACTTAGAGAACATCAATCTTTTTTTTTTTTATCCTGACAATTTTTATTGGTTTTCAACAATACAATCATTATATGGCATATAATGGTTCAAAACATTGCATACTTATTACATTAGCCAAAATAATATACACACAATTAAACAAACAAACAAACAGAAAGAAAAAAAAATAATAATAAAGGGTAAGGGTAGTGTAACCTGTATTATATCTGCATGACTCTCAGGGTAATTACCATTCATACAATACATATAAGCTGTAAATAAACTAGATATTGACCTTAGACATCCAAAGTTTTTGAGCTTCCAAAACTGTTTTTTCCCCCTTAAATTCCTCGGAACTCCTTCTTCATATCCTAAATTGTTGGTCACCTCTCTTTGTACTTGAGTAATACTAGGGACTTCTTGTTTTTTCCAATTTCTAGCAATCAAAAGTCTGCAAGCATTCAGTATTTGGAAAGTCAGAAATTCTATATTTTTATTTGGAAGTTTTCCATATAGATTCAGCAGCATAGCTTCCGGAGACTGTGGAATATTTTGTTGTGTTATCTCTGTGATCAAAGATCTCACATTAAGCCAAAATCTCTGTATTTTGTCACATGACCACCAAATATGGAGCATATCTCCTATGTCCTTGTCACATCTCAAACAGGAATTTGAAGCTCCAGAGTACATTTTTGATAATCTTGAAGGGGTTAGATACCAGTTATATAAGATTTTGTAATAGCACTCTTGATGCGTAACACATCTAGTGAACTGTTGTGTTCTGGAGATAGCCTTTTGCCATTCCTGTATTGTATAGTTTATCTTAAATATTTGTTCCCATTTAATCATGTGTGTAATTTTCTGTATTTCCTTTGGTTCTCCTAAAAGACCATAAATCTTTGCCATTCCTTTTTTTATGCTTGAGCCATCATGGAAGTAGCTTTCAAAGCTCGATAGTGGTCTAAGTTTAGAAAAAGGAAGTGTTGTTATGTAATTCCTTATCAGCAAATATTTGTGAAAGTCATGTTTTTCCAAGTATAGTTCATTCTTCAGACACATGAAGGATTTAAGTTCATCTGCACAGTACAAGTCCATTAGTTTTAATGGGGCTTTTTTAACCCATGTTGACAAATCAATGTTTAGTATTGGTTCCAAAACTGAAATAAGTGCGATAGGAGATGGAAACGGAGAGCATAGTGTGTTTTCTCTATTATCCCTCCATATTCTTATAGCAGTCTTTACAGTTGCAGGTAGTGATGGGCGAATTTGCGCAGAAATTCGCAAATTTCGCACGAATTTCGTGAAACGGCGAAAAATTCGCAAAACGGTGCCGGCGTCTTGTTTTTGACCCCGGCGCCCCTTTTTTTGACCCCGGCACCCGTTTTTGACGACGGCGTCCGTTTTTTCTAAAAAAAAAATTTTGACGCCTGCGAATTCTTGCCGTGAATTTTCGCGGGCGTTTCGCGAATTTATTCGCTGGTGCCGAATCGCGCAAATTCTACGTGAATTCTCGCCTGGCGAATAAATTCGCCCATCACTAGTTGCAGATAAGTTCATCAGTTGTCTTTGATTTAATTTTTCATTTGTCCAGAGTATTGTATCTAAGGAAGAGGTGTTCATGAGGGTCCTCTCTATTTCTGACCATTTGGACTGTGAAGATACTGATAATAAGTCTGTAGCCTGGTTTATAATATTGGCTATATAGTATTTCTTAATGTTTGGCATTCCAATACCAGCCATAGATCTACTTCTCTGCAGAATACTTGTTGCAACTCTAGGAGTTTTATTGTTCCATATAAATTGGTTGAACATATTAGAAACTTTAACAAAAAAGAGGATGGGATTGTAATGGGAATAGTACGCAAAACATATAATAATTTTGGAAGCAGTATCATTTTTATCACTGAGATTTTACCCAACCATGAAATAAATAAATGTTTCCTTTTTCCTGTTTCTTCTTTAATAGTATTTAGTATTGGATTAAAATTACTATCAAGCAATTTTGCAGGGTCCTTTGTCAACCTTATGCCTAAATAAGATATGTAATCTTTGCGCCAGTCAAATTTGAATTGACGTTTCAAGATATATTGGTCTTTATTGGAAATATTGAACATTAATGCCTGGGTTTTATTTTCATTTACTTTATAGTAAGATATGTTCCCAAACTCTTGTAGTATTGTCATAAGTTTTGGGAGAGTCTCTATAGGGTTAGACAAGGTAATAATAATATCATCTGCGTATAGACCAACTCGATGATCTTTAAGACCAATTTGAACACCCGATAATTCCTTGGAGGTTCTAATTTTTGAGCAAGTATTTCTATTGTTAGATTAAATATTAATGGAGAAAGGGGGCAACCCTGTCGAGTCCCATTTGTGATATTAACTTTTTGAGATAGCAAGCCTTCATTTATTATTCTGGCTGATGGATTTTTATATAATACAGAAATTGCATGTATAAATGTGCTGTCACATCCAATCTTATCTAAGACTCTTTTTATCAGATCATGATATATTCGGTCAAACGCTTTCTCTGCGTCTAAAGACATGACTAAAGTAGGGACCTTGGATTGTCTGATTACATGTATTATATCTATAAAGCGCCTGGTATTATCCTGTGTCTGACGACCCTTAATAAAGCCTACTTGGTCTTTGTCTATGATATTGCAAACAATATCTTGTAATTTGTTTGCTAATATCTTAGCATAAAATCTTAAGTCACAATTTAACAAAGTAGAGAACATCAATCTTTAGGGTTGTTTACCCAACCTGCTGAGAAACTGGTAAAAGAGAGCTTATTAAAGAAATGGCTGAAAAACTGCAGGTGAAGTTCAGACAAATGAAAAGCAAATTAATTAAACATTTAAATAGTCCCCCACATCAACTCGTTTCAGTTCTCCAGTTCTCTTTGAACCATTATCCTGACAATTCTTCAAGGAGAACAAAACCCATTTATGTGGGGCACTATGTGAATGTTTATTTAATTCGTTTTTCTATCCCAGTGAGTGTTTCCAGTCCATGCATGACCCAAAGTCACTAAGCTGCGCAAATTCGCCAGTGGCGCTTCGCTCAGACTACGCAAATTTACAATAGAGCGCAACTTCGCTTCTGTGAACGATCGATTGCATATTACCATACCGTAGTTACGCTAGCGTTATTGTATGGTGAAGATCTTGTGCTGGCGGTTGTCGAGGAGTCAGTACCTGGGGGTTTCCGGATAAGGGGTCTTTCTGTAATTTGGATCTTCATACCTTAAGTCTACTACAAAAACATGACATTAATTATATCTTAGTTGTATAAGGTACTGTTTCATTATTATAGAGAAAAAGGAAAACTTTTTAAAAATTAAAACAGAGTCTATTGGAGATGGTGTTCCCTTTAATTCAGATCTTTCTGGATAAAAGACTTCAATAAACGGATCCCATACTTGTATATATGAAGATATATCACTTGTAACATTTGTAATGGTTCCTGATGATGTTGTTGGATTTTGTTTTCTGTATTTGTATTTTTACCAAGCAATGCTAATTATTGATGTGGGAGGATAAAAGAAAAAAAAAGTGATAAAGTTTATTTTATCAAAGTGTGAAAAAGGTCTGTCTAACAGATTCTCACAAGGTGATGCCATTTATTATTAAACCCATTAGGTTTCAGGCATGTTTTGAATAATTTTCTTTAGATTATGTTGTAGACCTTCCTGTACAAAACTAATGGAAAACCTAAGTAACGCTTCTACGAGCTTTGAAATGAAAGAAATGTACAAATAACCATGTACAATAAAAAAACACAGTTTATCTTATTAGGACACCATTTCACATATTTTTCTTTAACTCCTATATGTACTTCTGAGATGGACTGATTGAAAATACTGTATAACAAAACATAAAAACAACAAAACTAAGGGTTTCTTTGTTTGGTCACTAAAAGACACTAGAAAATATGTATGCATTCCACATGCTTTGATATGACCTGAGTCAGACATAAAATGCAGAATGCTTTAGAAAAACAATTATGTACATCTACTAAGTACAGTTTATGGAAATATTGTGTTTGCAATTGTTCTTGAACTGTTCTTGCTATTTAATATGAAAATACATTTTATCATTTTGGTTCCAATACACGATAATAAACTACTTTTTCCCATGACGCCATTGAAATATTTTGAAGTGGCATTAATGCTTCATAATAATGCATGTCCATATGGCACTCTAGGTAGATACATATTAAACCCCAACATACAAATTACAAGACATTTATGCCGTGTGCGCTTAATGGCTGATTTAATGATGTTTACAACCAAACTGGACACCAGACAATACAATGGGCTTCATTTACTAATTTGGCAAAGGGGAAATTGCAAAGAGAAAAGGCACAACCCAAATCATAATCCTTTTCCCTTAGAATTTAAGCATAGTAGTACTCACCACTAGCCACAAGCTAACTATAACAGGAGTGAAAACCTGCATGATGATCTACCAAGAACATAAACCTGTTGCCTTTTTTTAATGCTTTTTTTTCCATCTATGGGTAAGATTTACACATTTCTTCTTGACTTGAAAATAAAACAATATGTAAGAAACCAAAATTGCAGATAAGGTGCACAATTGTCCTCCTGTGCCAGCAATTAGTTCTTAAAGGAGAACTAAACCCCTTAATAAGAAAAGCCCCTACCTACTACCATAGATAGTCCCCCTCCCTGCTTCCCCCCTGCATAGTTCATTACCCCTGAATGTGTGCCAAATGCATTGCTCATGTATCATCTGTAAGGGAGCACCATATTGGCACATGTGCAGTTGGAGCAGTCTTCCAGTTTGCAGCAAATGCGCATGCTCCAAACGGGCCATGAATTGCCGAAGGGAATGAAGAGGACCTGAAGACCAAAGATCTGAAAAATGGTGCCCATGAACTCCACTGCACCTACTCTGCATCGATACATGAACAATCTATTCTGAACACTTTCAGGGGTAATGAACTATGAGGAGGGGACTATCTAAGGTAGTACAGTATGTAGGGGCTTTTCTTATTGGGGGGTTTAGTTCACCTTTAATTATTAAAGGGAGAGTTTACACCCCTTTTCAATATTAGCTGAAGGAATAGGGCTTGTACTAAACATCGTTTTGGTCTATTACTTTAATTAACAATTATCTGTGGTTTTTATTATTTCTGGCACTAAACAAGAACATGAACCAGTTTAATGTAGTGCTTCTTGTCCCTTCTGGTCCCAACAAACTTCAAAGGAGATAATAAACGAATTACCCATCTATTTAGAAGCCCTTAATGATGAGCTGCTCAAAGGCTGCTGCTTAGATAAGGGAGAGGTCTTGTCTGTTTATTTAAAGGTAGATAGGGAGCTCTGAACAAAGTGCTCTGTTTATAAAAGAAGAGGGAGTTAAGTTCAGTTAACAAAGCCCGACTTTCACATTAGTGCTTTATATTGGCAAAAAATAGGAAACTATGGATTTTTAAAATTAAAACAGTAGGTAGAATGTCATTTCAACAAAAGAATTGCATGCTCATTTTTAGCAAAATGTATTTTGGGTCTATATTGTCCCTTAAATGAGAACAATGTCTATGGCAAATGCTGACACTTTCCCTAGCAATCCTTTGCTGATTTTGCATCTGCTTATGCAGTTCCACCTTGAAAAAAAAGCAACCACCATTCTACCTGATAGAACTATAAAAGCAATAGTACCTTGGTCACAAACTGATAAACTGATAAAGTGAAAATGGAAATAAAATTCTTTTACATAAATTGTCTATGAAGATTTTAATTCATGCAGGTCATTATATACAGAATCTAGTAGAATTAAGTCTAGAGTAACTGGACTTTTCTTGACCGCCATTTGAAAACGCCAAAGAGTCAGAAGAAAAAGGCAAATAACTCAAAAACTATAAATAATAAATACTGAACACCATGGGGCATATTTATCAAGGGCCGAATTTCAAATTGAAAAAACTTCGAAATTCGAATTCAAAAAGCAGTTTTTTTGGTTGAATAGGTACGTATTCGTCCGAATTTGAATCGAATGAATCAAAGGAATAGCGAATTCATTCTAGCCAGTGGGAAGGCAGTTTGGGGAGATTAGTCTCCCCGCAGAAGAGCAGATTTGTCGCTGGGCAACCATTCTCCTCGAATCTGACCGTGTGTCTCTGCCCTAAGAGAGGGACTTCAGACATGTTTGTAATAAAAAAGGTTAACTTGGCTGTTTTGTGAGTGTGAATTTGTGAGTGAGTGTTACAACCCCTTCTGGTTTAATACTTTTCCCCCCAAATGCAATAAGCATTGTATCTGTATGCTTTACTATAACACCTGACATTTTGGAAATGACTGAAGCTGGCATGGTATTTTTTCGGCGCCCACTGTCCAGCTTAAATGTCTGTGCCAGTTTTCAGACAGATTGCCACTCATACACATGGCTGTGGAGCTTTGAAATTATCCATTGCTATGCAGCTTAACAAAAATAATTTTGTTTGCAGTATCAGTAACTGGTACTCACTTTTACTGGAGACTGCTGAGGTTCTTGTATTTGCAGAAATGATTCATCCAACTACCTCTTAGGCAGAGCACATGTTCATATTCCTGGTACAGTGCTGGAATTGGGGAGTGATGCCATCTCATCACTTTTTTATTTCCGTGAAATAGCAAGAGTTTTGAATCCCAGAACTTTTTCTTGCTCCTCTCCACTTTTGCATGCAAATACAATGAAGAGGTAAAATATAATATAGTTAAATATATAGAGGATAAAAGAAGAGGAAATATTGCTGGGAGAGAAGTAGAAAAGAGATAGAGTAGTGTTAAGCTGGCCATACACGTGCCAATAAAAGCTGCCGACAGACAGAGCCAGCAGCTTATCGACCCGTGTGTAGGGCTTTCCAGATCGATATCTGGCTGAACGTTGGCCAGATGTCAATCAGGCTTGATTAAAAATCCCGTCGGATCACAGCCGCATCTATTCGTTGATGCGGTCTTGTGATGCAATGTCCCGTGTTGGCTACACAATCGAATCAGCTTGATATCGCCCACCTCAATGTGGGCATATAGGGGAGAGATCCGCCAAACGTGTATGGCCACCTTTAAACAGATAAAGGAAGTGGAGGCATCAGAGAGGGTTATAGAGAAAAGGAGAGAAGAATGAATAGTGAAAGAATGATATATGTAGTGCTAATCTGGGCTATCCAGACCACAAGGAGTTAATGTCCAGCTAAATGGTAATGAGTTGGGTTACATTGGACTCACACATCAGGATCAGGGCCTTCGCTAAGTGGAAGCTATCCCTTTAAGGTGTAGTGCAACTACAACACACAGGCTGCTGCACATAAAAATAGATTGGACGCCAGAAGGTTCTTGATGCAAACAAAGTGGATGGTTGATTATACAAACCAATAATGCAAGTGACCACAAGTTTACTCACGCAGGAGATGATGCAGGTGTAGCATATCACAGAGGAGGGAGGATAGCAAAGGATGATACAGCAAAATGAAGATTGTCACTCCCATAATGCACAGTAGTCAAGTTTACATCAATTCCCAGAAGACTGATATACCTTTGTGGGAATCGGGATCACCAATGGAGTAGTTAGGGAGACGAAGTCTAAAGCCTGACACCCTATCCTGCACTAAAAGCAAACAAAGAAGCCTTTGGGAAGCTACTCCCTGCTACTATCCTTGATGGAGCACACAACTGCTCATGCTATATAAAGCCATCTATCTCACTCTCCTAGAGAGTCTATTAAAGATCTTCCCTATGATAGCTAACTTTGTTTGCAGGGTTTCCAGGTCCCTGACTTAATCACCAAAGGTACAGGTCCCTTTGGGGCAAATGGTTTTACTGGGGCCTTGGTGATCCCAGGCTCAATGGGAAACACCTAGCTGGAAGGACACCAGGAGCCAAAGAGAAAGAGGCCACTCCTTTCCAACACTATATGGGAGTGTGGCAGGAAGTGGTCATTACACCTTTGGCCAATAACTAGTGGTGTACTAAAAAAACTGTTTCAAGAGCTTATGCCCAATAACAAAGGATATAAGAAAGGTAGGGGATTATAGGGGCATTGCAATCCTTTAGGTCCCTACATATAAATGAAATAATCTTGGGTAATATGATGGAGTTGTGCTACATATGTTATGACACAATACACAGGCCAGGTGCTGTTTGCAGAAGCTGAATTGTCAGCCAAGAAAAAGCCACATTCACAATTTTAATTTTGGGGTCCCTATGGGTCACATATGTAAATCTATGCAATCTATGCATATGGGGCATCAAAGGCACACCAGCAGCAACATTCTGCATGTTTATTCAGCAAGGAACATATAACTTAACACACCAAACATCAGGGAGAGAGAGAGAGAGAGAGAGAGAGAGAGAGAGAGAGAGAGAGAGGTGCTGGAGAGAAACTGCTGCAGGTGAACAGCAGCACAACACCCTCTATATTACTCCAGTGGTAAAGTCAAATACCAGTGGTGCACTTCAAATACCAAACCATCTCCACTGCAGAGAACTGCCTGCTGACTGGAATGAAGCAAGTGAGATGTATACATTTGTTTATTTTGCATCCTGTTTATTCCTGTCTATTTTTTTCTTTTCTGGCTGCATTAACGGTTACAGTGGACTAAATAGGCATATTTAGGCTAAATGGTCAGTTATAAGGATAGCTAGACTTTAAACTATAACTAGTAACTCAATATTTCTGAGTGAAAGATAGGGGATCTAACATTTGGTTACACTTATACATATCTAAAATTTATTTTCCTATTTTTTTTCCTGCACTCCTCTTTTTTTCCTGCACTCCTTGTTCTTTTTTCCCTTCACTTACAGTACAGTAATTATTTCTTTATAACCCTTATTTTGTACGAGAGCCAAACTTGTGTTTATATAAGAATACAGTAAGTAGGAACCTAAACACAAAGTGCTGCAGCACACAGGCCTTTTAAATCTGTAGGGAGCTGCCAAAAGATATGTCACATGCCAGCACATGCTTTTTAGAGTGGTAAATACATGCTCAGGAAGCCATGACAGATGGAATATGATAGCACAGAAGGCTCTGATCATTTCTACAGAATATCCTTTGAATTAATTGGTCAGAATGGTGTACACAACAATAAAGGTTTTTCCCAGTGATGTACCATTTATAGGTGACATATCTGTTCTGTAAAAAAAGTTTTCTTTTACAGCCTGGAAGAAAAATAAACTATATTTTCTAAACTCTCAAATGATTCCTGGAATGAAGTAAATGGACTCACTGACACTTCTTCCAACATCCTATTCTTGGATTCAAGTGTTGCATATTGAGTTTGACAATTTTTGTAATGTCAACACTGAAACAAAATATCTATCTGGAATTCTTACAATTAGATGTGCTGCTGTGAAGCGAAAAGCACATTGATCCAGTATTGAGGCATTTCTGCCATCCATCATTGGTTTTCAATGGAATCCCATTATTTAGTTACTGAATGGTAACCAAAGAGCATTTCTGCTTCTGTCTTTTCCCTAAGAGTCTGTGAGTGTTTTATTTCTCATTACTGTATAAAAAAACAAATGGTAATTAAATGCAATAATGCTTTAGTGCCTTCTCTGGCAATTAATTGCTGTATATAATCAGTCTTCAAGATATAAGAAGCACATAGGCCAACCTATACCAAAGAAATGCACAATTCATATTATAAAAAATTAATTGATGTAAATCATCATTACTTACACTGAGTTAATTGGTGGAGAACTCATCTGCAAATATGATTGTAGGTGTAGGTTGCAATCACAGCATTTCCCTACATCCAGGTATCCTTTGTTTCACTTGGATGCATGCTCAGTACAGTAAGCTTCCTACCATATATTTGTCTTCCCGAGGCATACGTTGGTGCTCTGATTTAAAGTAGCCTGGGGTATTTTTTTAGACTAAGTACCATAATGAAATGTATGAGAAAATTGTATTTTATGTTTTATCATGTGAAAATGTATATGCAAGATTTGATCTGTGTAGAAAAAAAACTTTCCTCTAATTCAGTTATAATTCTCCCACCCTAGACTTTAACATGTCATGTGAACAGTGAAATACATTTTTCTTATTGAATTGCATCTGGCTCTTTGATAAAATCTGGAACTGAATTAGAATTTTCCCATCAAATTGAATCTGACTCTATATTTCAGGGAAAAAGTAGTGATTTTAGTCATTAAGATGCCTAAAAATTGGAACCCTGGTGTTTTAGGCTTTTTTGTCCTTCACAAAAGTGAAACATTTAGTTATAAAGACCACAAGGTTATAATCACATTAGAAAAAAAAGAATAAAACTGTAGGGGTCATTTACCTATCCCTGTGAGGAAGCCAGAGTGCTAAGGGGTAAAGGAACATAGCTCTTACAAGTCAAGCACTGTGCCCTGGGGGAAAATCTGGCACTGCAGACTAATCCTGTCTTATTTCCTACTCAAAAATAATAAGCTCCAAAAAAAAAATGATAAAACTAACCAAACTGTCTGATGTAAGCCAATGACAATGAACTCAAATTATGCACCAAACTACTATAAATAATTTCTAAGAAAAAATAAATAAACAAAAATGTACTTAGAAATAGCCTTGACTTATCTTACTAACTAAAAAGAGATAGAACATGATGGGTACATTTTCTGATATTATGTTTCTTTACATTTTTTGTTTGTCTAACATGAAAAAAATGAAAGAATATATGTTCTATACAAAAGTATAACTGCAAATAGAAAAGAGTAAATTTCACAAGTGGCTTCACAAAAAGTTTTCTTTTTACTTACTGGTGCAAAAGATTGCAAGTCAGGTCTAAATGAGAAATTTGTCTTTTTTTTAAATATGGGTTTTACACAATTTTCTCTATTTTTAGGCAGAATTTACATTGGACTTCCAAATGAATGCACATTGTCTTGCTTGACTGTCCAAAGCAAACATACGTACAGACAACCGTTTATTACTAAAGCATCATTCACCTACTTCTTTTGTATTCTTGAAATAGAATTGAGTCATACAATTTTGCTCCCACATTACATGCATAATCCAAAGGTCTGCTAAATTCCTTCTCTTCAGCAAATCCTTGCTTTGTATACATTGTATTCAGCATATAGTCATATATTGGTGGATTGATAAAAGATCAATGGCAGTCTGAAACGTTTGGATCAGAGCCCATGTTCCAATAAAGGTTTTAAAGAAATTCACTAACGGTGCTGTCAATAACAATAGAGATTATAGTCATATACTGGAAAACATTTATAAAATTATCAGACACCCTCTACTACCTATTTTACCTTACTCAATAATAAATTAATTTTTTTTTTTTTTTGGCGTCTATTTTTTTCCCCTATATGTAATCAAAAAGTAAGTCAGAGCAGGTTTAACGAGGCCAATATGTTTTAGCTTACTACTCATCAATTTAATAATTCTCTAAAATATTTATGTTTATATTTGTTATCGTATGGGTTAATGTATCTATTTCTTTTAATTATATTATTATTTGGTCTCAGAACTCCACTATATAATTATACTTTTATTGAAGAAAAAAATCCATTCTAGCTACAATTTACTATAAAAATAGGAGTTCCTTATCCCTACAGCTGTTTGTGAACTGAAAACTGGGCACCTTTGAGCTTGAAGTCTTGTTATATTACTCAGTTATGTAATTGAAACAACGTTTTGGTATCAACCTTTCTCAAGGTTACAGTGCTGTACAAAGAGCAGACCTAGATAACCCCCCCCCCCCACACTATAAGGTGGAGATAATGTTAATTTTGTTTGATACTATGTTAAGATACTAATACTATTGTATGTATTTTGACATGCTCAATAAGGCAAGAGCACACTTTTTTTTTGCTTCTTTCCAGTAGTTTCTGGCTTCCACTGTGAGTGTGGTGTGAAATTATGTTTTATAATCGCCAGACTCCTGCACTCAGGCATGTAACCTTATTAAATGGAGTGCATACTTATTTTATAAATGATTTTTCTTTCCTCTGTAATAATAAAACAGTACCTCGTACTTGATCCAAACTATTAAGTTTATTTAATGTTTACAAGATTTTCTAGTAGACTTAAGCTAAGATCTGTTAACCTGGAAAACCCCAGGTCCCAAGCATTCTGTATAACAGGTCCTACACCTGTATATGGATCCAAAAGAGTATAGCGTTACTGCCTTTAATGGAAAATCTTCTCAAATTTGGCAGGTTGATGAAGTCAGAAGATGGGGCAGTGATGTTTGGGGCAGGAGTGTGAGACCAGGGGCTCGGCCAGTGACATTTGAGGGTTGAACTGTAACATCAGGGGCAGGACTTTGACATCAGGGGGTAAGAATGAGCCTATTTTTTCCACAACATAAATCCAAGCAGACAGTTGTGAACCAGAAAGCCCCTAGAAAGACACCACAACTTTAACATGTCAAAATTACACTTAATTTTGGCATTAGAGGGGCAAAGTAGAAATTCGTTCTTGTCAAAAACAAGTGTGTTCAATGTCTCCTGTAGCAATGCCATTAAAATAGAATAGTAAACCAGGTGTAGTCAATGTAGTTAGAATTCTCACTGAAAGATCTTCTTATATTACGTAAGTCCTGAAAATTTTCTGTTGTTTTTGGAATATAGCTGTAAGGATTTACCCTGCTGGTCCAGTGGGCTGGTGGGGACGCTGGTTCTCCTATGGTTAAAAGAACAAGGAAAGTGTACCAAAGATATTAAGAATATGGAATAAGAAGTTAGCAATCTTGTTGCCCTCGGCTTACTTGGATGCCACCTGGACTTAAACGAGAGGTGCAAGATGAGGGTTCTGGATAGGCAGAGGGGCACGACTGTAGAGCAAAGTCTTTGAACAGAAGATCGCAGTACAAGGCGTTTAGGCAAAGGAGTAGTCAGATAAGGCCGGGTCGAGGCAGGCAGAGAATAATCGTTATCAGACAGGCAAGGGTCAAACCAGGGAGACAATCAGAGGGTTAATCAGAGGCGGTAGTCAGTAATCAGGCAGGGGTCAGAATCCAGAAATCAGAATAGTCAAATAGCCAGGCAGGGGTCAAAAACAGGAATCAAACAGGTTCAGAATATAGCAAAAGCTCAAAAGCACCAGGAACAAAATCCTATCACGGGCAATGAGAAAAATCCAAACTGTGCCTTTAATACTTTTAAATTTGGCGCCACTGCGTGCTGACGTCACACGCCAGCGCACATGCGCACATAAAACAGGAAGAGACGCACCGCGCGCGCCCTAGCTATTCCCCATTTGCGGCCCAGAGGAGCAACGTGGCGGGTGTCCCCGCCGAGGGGGCTGCAGGCGTTTCTTGCAGACCCCCTCCCACTAGACCACCAGGTAACGTTGTTACACTTGTACAGCAAGGAACAATGAAAAAAATGCTTTAGACTTGTGATGAAAGGTTTTCTTGTCCTTTAAATGAGTTCAATGAAGTGTGTGGTAGAGGGCAAGCAAGCTGTTCTTGGTTGTGGTAACTATTTTCCATATGCAGCTACTGGTTTTAAGCAGATGCATGCATTTTATGAAGAATGTCTATCCTGAGGCAAAAACAATAATTTGCATATGCTGTGCACAAGCTACAACCTCGTGCTTTTATTCAATTTAATGGAATTGAACTGGAGGATAAACATTTAGTAGGCTATATGTATTTCATTGCAGTGTTTGAAAAAGCAATGTACTAATCTGTTCATATTGAACATAAGTGAATTTGTTAATACCTTGTTTTTTTACAGTGCCACAAAACCTTGCAGTTATGCATGATAGGTCACAATCTTTGAAAGGGGACCTGTCACCCTAAGAAAAATTTCAAATCCTTTTCTATGATGTTAGTTGTGCAAAATAAACTTTACTTACACGATATCAAGTATTTATTTTCCCGATTCATTCGTGAAATTCACAGCCAGCAGGCAGGTGCCATTTTGTGGACACTTTTATTAAGGCAAGCTTTGTATTCTCCCAAAATGTTGTTTATGTGCCAGAATGGGGGACCTATTACCAATGCCTATACTGTACACAGGCTACATAATTATAAACCATGAAGAGGGAGAGGGAATGTGTGGAGTGCCGTGATATTTAGAAGTGCTAATCGAAAGTAAAAGTAATTGTCTGCCCTGTGACATAGAGGAGGTGGTGGCAATATATGATTGATAGCTCAGATTTGTAATTTCATTTATAACAGTTATGGATGCTTTAAGTAAAAAAAAAAAGAATTTGGGTTTCATGTTTAATTTACTTAAATTATACAGCTTCTTATGTGTGGGTGTTGGGTCCCCTTTAACTTTTATTCACTGTGATTAAATCTGTAGTTTATCTGCTTCTTATAATAAAATGCACAGAAAATGCATACCTGTATAGATTATACAGGAAAGTGCAAATATTCAAATGACCGGCTTAGTAACTGATATCTTTGGAAGGGCACGTAGCAAGTTCATTATTTCAAAGTATTCAATAATATTTGTTTTTGCTATTTTGAAAGGAATACATAAAGTGAAGCAGAAATCTCACTCTGAATAAAACAGAGTATGTGCTAATTCTGCTGAAGAACTGCAGCTTCAACCTTTGTAAGACCCATCCTGCCTTTAACATTTAAATTCCCTTGATTATGGTGGCAGATATAATAATTCCTTCTTATGCGCACAAAGAAAATATCACAAGAATCTTTTTAAATAATTGCTTGACAATGTAAGCCTGATATTTGCAAAAGATTGAGTCATTTTAGGGAGGAAGGCATTTAGTTATCATGTAAGACAGGTCTTGAAACAATTTGGGTAAGATGTAGATAAAAATATGTGTAATGTATGTTTATCAATGTCTGGACTGTCCACTCATGTGAATTTGCGCATGCGCACTAGCATGAGTTCACGCAAATGCTCCAGCTGTGACTTGCGCATGCGCGCCAGCGGCGGTTCACACATGCGCGCCAGCGTCAGTTTACACATGCGTATCATTCCATAATTTGGATTTCCATACCTTAAGTCTACTAAAAAATCGTTGACAACTAATTAAACCCGAAAGGATTATTTTGCCTCCAGTAAAGATTAATTATATCTTAGTTAGGATCATAGAAGGTACTGTTTTATTATTACAGAGAAAAAAAAGTTAATACTTTTAAACAAATTGAATTATTTGATTAAAATGGAGTCAGTCTATGGGACATGGTCTTACCATCAGATGGTTAACAGTTTTCCAGATGACATATCGAATATCTGTATAAAGATATACCAGGACATAAGCCCCATATTACATAGACACAGGATATATTTTATGACAATAAAATTTACAATAATTCAATATTTTTAAATTAAACGGAATAGCTGACAATGAATCACTGCAATGATTTCATTTAATATGCTGCGTCTTCCTGGTCAGCCACTGTATCAGAGAAAAATATATATATGGCATGGCTAAAAACTCCAGACTTTGGGGATGATTTATAAAAAATAATTACAGTCATATACAGATACATAAACCTTTGAACATAAATGGAAAATAATTCCCTCATTAACAATAAAGAAAACAATCAATAAAATGATTAATGAGAAAGAGGATTTTGATAGCTCTTCTGGGATGTCTTTCTGGCACCTTACACTTTCCAAGTTGCTAACTCAAGAACTGTAGTTTGAGCAACATCTACTACAGCCAAATGTTATTATGAGTACAATTAGGAAACTCTTTCAATTGCATTTAAAGTCTTTGTAGCATGTATTTTAGTATGAAATATGGAAAATATAATTATACTATTATAATATTTAAAAATATGTTAACAATCTAAAAACGATCAATGCTCCATTTCATAATGCCAGAAAATTATGTGAAAGTCATGTGGACAGCTAGACGTGATTATCATTATTATTATTAATTGTTTTTAAGGCTTAGATTTTTCATTGTTATTGAGGCAGTAGGGGGCTGCATGTTGCATGGACTTTGAAGTAAATGCTTTGGCAAAACTATCAACTTTTCAGCTTTTTTATCCAACAAGGCACAAGGGGAACTGAAGCTCCCATTTGTACTTTGATTCACGTGGCAAACAAACCTTTCATTTTGTGGAAATGCCAAAGGCTGTCAGAAAAGAACAAAAAATACATGGTCAGAGCTTGTTTGAAGCTCGGCACTGTTCTGAATAACTCCTGTCTCTGGGTTAAATAGGTAAGCAACAACTCATGTAAAAGAGAAATGATCAGGAATATGTAACATTCCTTTGCAGAGATTCTCTTTAAAATACTGATGCAAAGTTTCACTCTGCAGTCCCCTTGATAAAGGTGCTACTTAATATGTTAAACTGATGCTTTGTGATAGTAACTCAACTTAGTAAGTGAGGTGACATAACCCAAAGTGAGCATTACTTTTTATCATATGTATAGAAGGCAATGGCAGGCAATGTTGTGATGGCAGATTATATATACTGTCTAATATATATATACATCACAAGGCCACTGCACACGCTTGCTGATAAGTTACATACCCTGGTGATCCCAGGAATTCAAATATAGGTAAGTAAATGGCGGTGCACACAGGGGATTTTTTAAATAAATCCTTTTTTTTTTTTTTTTTTTTTTATTTAATCTGTGTGCACCGGCATCTATTACCTATATATATATATATATATATATATATATATATATATATATATATATATATATATATATATATATATATATATATATATATATATATATATATACTGTAATTATAACAGCTACTGATACACACCACACTTTGAATGGAGTGCTTAAAGGGGATGTAAAGGCAATAAAATAAAATAAAATTTTTACTTTCTTTAATTGAAAAAAAAATCTATCTCCAATAGGCTTTGATTAAAATGTGTATACCGTTTTCAAACAGCAGGGGGAGCAGCTTTGTTTGTTTCCCAGTAGAGCAGCCGGCGACCTTCATATCCACAGGCCCAGTGCAGTCTGCATATTCTGATTATTAATCACTCTTGCTGTATCGGTAGAAATTATTTGACTTATGCTGTTTTGATAATTTATGACGATTCCTAAGCTTAGCCTCCCAACAGCAGACAAGACCACACTGAGCATGTTCATGGTCTTGGAAAGATGGTTTAACATACTGTAGTTACAAGACGATGACCCTCTGCAGGCAACTTTGAAAGCATAAATCATTTTTTTATTAGGCTTCTGGTGCAATAAGTTTATGTTTAGTATACAAAATGCAGCATTTCTAGCATTATTCTATTTTAGACTTTAGTTCCCCTTTAAAAACTGGAAGCATTCAGAGATAGAGAAAACAAGTTTATTGAAAATTTGCAGCATCCCCCACATTGTAACAAGGTAACGGATATTTACCAAAAAACTGAGTTAAATCCCATATCTATAAAAATAAGAATTAATTGTAATCTTTATTTAGTTCATGTGGATATAGCAAATGAACTTTCTTTATCCACCAGACTTCTCTCTGTTTCAATTTCAACTCACGACCCCCCCCCCTCTATTTAATGGGGTACTGTGTCTAATATTGTAAACCTTAATTGTTCTGCTGTGTGGGCCTTTTCATTAAAATGATTAGAGAGTGGTAGTGTCTAGGGATGGGCAAAATTTTTCGCCTTGTTTCGCCGCGGAATTGACGCCCATAGACTTATATGGCGTTGTGCAACAAAAAAAAATGCACGTCAAAAAAAATTCACCACTCGGCAAAATTTTTTTGACACCCATAGACTTGAATGGGCGTCAGCGACATTTCGCCCGCGACTAATTTTTCCTACATTGATTGTAGATATATATTGGGAAATACGTGACTTGACCTTTTGTGCCATTTCCGCAACATAGATCTTCCCACAAGGGCACACTATAGCGTATATCGCATACTGTCATATACACGTATAGTATCCCCTCATGAAGTATGTTTCTCCCGTTACCGGATGTTCGAAAACAGGGCCGGAACTAGGGGTAGGCAGAGTAGGCATGTGCCTAGGGCACAAAGCTGGGGGGTGTCAGGCACACGCCTTCTCTGCTTCTCCTACCCCCTAGTCCGGCAGATATATGGCGGCGTGTGTGCTTCTCCGGTTCTTAAGCATGCGCACATTTGGCTTTTTCGCGCATGCGCACCTGAGGGGGTTATGCCTGGCCAGGCTGCCTAGGGCGCCTGGCCGTGTCGGCCCGGCCCTGTTCGAAAGACTTCCCCTTAAAGTTTATACTTAATTTTATAGATATGGGATTTAACTTTAATTTTTTTTGGTAAATATCTTTTACATTGTTACAATGTTATAAGTACTTGTTTATTTATTCTAAACAGCATCTGTGGCGGCAGCCCTATACGTGGTATATTGAAAAGATGGACTTGAAAACCTGTATGGACTATGTGGAGCCTAGAAACCATTGTTCACATGGTTTGAGAAAGGGCTAAATTTGTATCGAAACGTCGCTATATAATGTGGCCATAATTGATTATGTATACGCTTTTTATACTAAGCAAAGTTGCAATGATTATGATTCATTCATTCACATATCTAAAATTCTATGAAGCAACTCAAAGTCAATACCAAAAACATTACACAGCAATTTCCAGCTATTGAATCACTCCAGTTTTCTCTTCTGTAACCCTGTACCCACATTATTCAAGACATAGGATGTTCTGTGTGATGATAGTGTATAATGCATACTATTTCACTAACCCACTAAAACTGGAAAAACGTTAGTAGCTTAAATTTCCTAAAATTATATAAATGTAGTGTTTCTTTTACTTTTTTGTGCATTAGTACTATTTTCTCTATTGAAAAAATATTTCATCCAATATTTCATTACCATTGAATCTCTCAATGTTATCCTTTCACTCTCAGCTACATGCTGTTTGTATAGTACTAGAATTATATGCACCTGAAATCCAGCAGAAAGAGTAGATCAACCATTAACAATTTGTACTTATGTTGTCAGTCAATAATTGGAGCTTTTTAATTAAGATAATTATACCTTGTCAGAATCAAACAAATTAAAATAACTACAAGCAGCAAAATGAGTATTCATTATCATTTTTGTCCAAAACCTATAAAAAGACAGCACTGACCATATATAAATTCTAACCCATAAGGCGTACAATGCAGCATTTTTTACTAGTGTAAACTGGTAAATATAAAACTCAATAATATGATTTACAATACAGGTATGGGACCTGTTTTCCAGAATGCCAATAAGGATTAATTATATCTTCGTTTGGATCAAGTACAATGTTCTGTTTTATTATTACAGAGAAAAAGGAAATCATCTTTAAAAACTTGGATTTTATGGATAAAATGGAGTCTATAGGAGAAGGTCTTTATTTAATTTGGAGCTTTCTGGATAACGAGTTTACGGATAATGGGCCCAATAGTATTAACATAACATTTATCCAGCAATTATTGAAAGGATGCATACCTTGACCAAAACTTGCTTTAGTGTCCCCCTAGCTCACTAAAGTAATAATCAGAAGAACATCTCCTGACAACTTCCTTGTCTACTTCATGGTCAGAAAAAGACCAGCAAGTGGTGCAGTTGTAACAAAATTTATTCATATTAACAATACCTTGGGATAAATGAAAAATGAATGTAAATTGCAAACGTGCTTAGAATAGCTATAGGTTTACTTATCCTTCAAAGCATTCTGGAACTTGCAGTCCAAAAAAAATTGAGCGCAGCTTAGCAGCAATGTTTTGATCCTCTTTAAATGCAAATATGTAAATAGGAATGAACTGCATACAAAATACACTAATATATTCATGGGTCTACCATTATTATTTAATGTTTGTCTCTTTAAAAGTATATTGTCAATACTTTATTGTTGTCAGACCAATAAGCAATGAAAACAGCGTAATCCATGTAGCTATGGTATGTTGCCATACAGAAACCTAGTTGCGTTAAACCAACACATATGTAGAAGTGAAAGAATAACACCTCCAATGTGTACCATCACCAATAAGTATAATTCATTTTATAGTATACAGATCTGTTATCCCAAAACCCGTTATCCAGAATGCTTCACATTATGGAAAGGCCATCTCCCATAGACTTAATTTTATCCAAATAATCCAAATTTTTAAAAGATTATATCCTTTTTCTCTGTAATAATAAAACAGCACCTTCTACTTGATCCAAATTAAGATGTAATTGAACCTTATTGGACGCAAAATCATCCTATTGGTTTTATTTAATGTTTACTCGATTTTCTAGTAAATGTAAGGTGCTAACTGCTAAGATACAAATTACAGAAAGATCCATTATCCAGAAAACCCCGGGTCCTGAGCGTTCTTGATAACCTGTCCCATATTTGTACCTTCAAATTAAAGAGGGATGCAATGCTGCTGAGATGAAACAGAGAGTAATTCACATCCTTTTAAAAAAAAAAATATCAGTGAATTTCTTGTTAACAAGGTTAGCAAGATTCTTGTCTTCAGAATGATAACTGGCACTCTGATAGATTTCGTAACATACACAATTTCCTTTTTTATTTTAAAAGACATTTTAGCAGATAATCTGCTGTCTGCAAAAGAAGATTTAGCAATATATCATAGTAAGATAAGAATTAAATCTAAGGCTTCTTGTCTAACTTAGAAGATGAAATAAGGAATGTCCTTGTCTGACTAATATTTGAATTATGTAGTTTAATTTATTACTATTTGATGACTTTTTGTAGTAACTGGCAGATAATGACATTTTTAGAATTTATTGTCCTGCCAGGCTGTTTTTGTTCCTTTATGAATTATATCACAAGAATTAGATAGCTGTATGTTTGTATTTATAGGTTTATTTACTGTGTGTAGTGATGCCTATATATCCAGCACTGTGCATTTTTTAGAATACAGTGATACAGGTATGGGATCCATTCTCCAGAAACCCATTCTCTAGAAAGCTCAGAATTACAGGAACTTTTAATCAAATAATTCAGATTTTTAAAAACGATTTCCTTTTTGTCTGTAGTAATAAAACAATACCTTGTACTTGATTCTAACTGAGACATAAGTTATTCTTATGGCAGGCAGAACATTGCTATAGGAGTTTTAGTAGATTTATGGTATGTCGATCCACATTTTGGAAAGATTCCTCATCTGGAAGCCACCAGGTTCTAAGCATTCTAGGTAACTAGGCCTTTACCTGTAGCATAAACAGGGAAAACAAACATTACAATATATTAATATAAATATAAACTTGTAAATATAGACTTGTAAAGACTTGCCATGTGCCAAGATATCCAGAAAGTCACTTGTCTTCGTATCCTCTATGATATGTGTGTGTGTTCAGGCCTAAGTACATATTTCCCAAAATGCAGCATTTTGCCAATAATTTCAGCATCATTGTGGTAGCAAGGGGACAGTGTGCTTGGGACAATATCTCTTTGCCTTCTGCAATTTGCAGAAACTACCATAACTGCATGTGCCTTTGATAACAAATCAGCTGCAGTTTCAATGGAAGTCTGGCATCATTTCAGGTGTTCAGCATGCAAAGAATTCTGTTTCCCCTTTAGAAGGAAGTGTGCTGTGCATATTGCAACTGCCTGCAAAGGAAACCCTAGAGCTTCCACCTGGTCATGAAGTGGCTCTACCCCTAGGGTCCCCCAGCACTCAACTCAAGAAATGACAAAAGGCAATTGGGGGGGCACTTGCCGTAAATAAGCCCTTATGACTTTTATGTGAAAGTGATATCACATTGTAAGGCCAAAGGCCTCAGAGGTAGTGAGGACCAAGGGAGGAGGTAGCAAAAGTCCAAGTTCGCGGTACAAATAGGGATGAGACGAGAGAATGGTCAAACAGGCAATAATATCAGTCCAGGCAGAAGAGGTTCGAAGTCGATGAATCAGGCAAGAGGTCGGTACACAAAATAGACAAGAATATCACAAGAAACACACCCAGGAATAGCAAGCTAAAACCTATAATTGGGCACTGATGACTTCCCAGAGTTCCTTCTTATAGGCCCAGGTTTGGCGCCAATTTTGGATGCATCGGCGTCATAACGTGTGCGCGGACGCGCTGACGTCAGCGACCGACGCGCGACGTGTGCGACCGACGCCGGCGCCGATTATTGACGCCGACGCCCATTCCGTCGCCGGCGACCAATCAGAGTGCGGGAAGAGGTGGGCGTCATCCGGCTGCGTCCGCGAGGAACCAGGGAGCCACCATCTTGGACGCCATCTTGGTCACCATTTTGGAATCCTGACTCAGACTCCATTACAGTACCCCCCTCCCTAGGGGGGGCCTCAGGACCACCTGGGTTAGAAGGAAACTGCCGATGAAATTTTTGGACCAGGAGAGGAGCATTGACATCTGCACTTCTTACCCAAGAGCACTCCTCAGGGCCGAACCCCTTCCATTCAATGAGGTATTGTAGGGTGCCCCTCGAAATTCGGGAGTCCAGGATTCTCTTTACCTCGAATTCTTGATGACCGTCCACCAAGACAGGAGCTGAGGAGGAAGAAGAAGAAGAAGAAGTACCTGCAGGTTTGAGCAAGGAGACATGGAAGGCGTTTGGAATCCGCATTTCTGAGGGAAGTTGTAAACGGACAGCCACCGGATTGATGATCTCAGAGATGGGAGAAAGGACCAATAAACTTGGGACCAAGTTTCGGAGAGGGGATTTTGAGACGAATGTTTCGGGTGGATAGCCAAACCTTGTCACCAGGTGCATACAGAGGGGAAGGAATTCTTCTTTGATCCGCGAATCTTTTCTGGACCAAGGAACTTTTCTCCAGATTGACAACCGTGGCGTGCCAGATGGCCGACATGTGGGCAGCTTGGTCATTGGCGGCAGGGACATTGGTGAGTAATAAGTCCTGAGGAAAAGCCAAAGGGTTAAGACCATACATACAGAAGAAAGGGGATTTTTCAGAAGACACGTGTAAGGCATTGTCATGTGCGAATTCAGCCCATGGAAGCAGATCCGCCCAGTCGTCTTGGCACAAAGATACATGGCATCGAAGAAACTGTTCAAGGGCCTGGTTAACCCTCTCTGCTGCTCCATTAGATTGTGGGTGGTATGAAGAAGAAAATTGAAGAGAAACACCTAGGGCTTTACACAGGGACCTCCAAAACTTGGAAACAAATTGCGAACCACGGTCAGAGACAATTTCGGCAGGGAAACCATGGAGGCGGAAAATGTGTTTAATAAATAATGAAGAAAGTTCAGGAGCCGAGGGGAGTTTTCGAAGAGGAGTGAAATGTGCGACTTTACTGAATCTGTCAATTACTACCCAAATAACAGTGTAACCAGAGGAGTTAGGGAGATCCACGATGAAGTCCATAGATAGGTGAGTCCATGGACGAGAAGGAATGGGTAGTGGTAAGAGTAACCCCTTGGGAGGGGAACGTCCAGACTTGGATATGGCACATACAGAGCAAGAAGAAACAAAGTCTTTGACATCCTTTCTTAGGGAAGGCCACCATACAAGGCGAGACAGAAGTTCAGTGGTTTTTCTAATCCCAGGATGCCCGGCCTGCTTGGAGCTGTGGGACTGAACCAGAAGGGAATGACGGAGTTCAGGAGGGACGAAGGCAACACCAGGAGGGGTTCCTACAGGAGCAGAAGATTGAACTGACAATAACTGGGAGGCCAAGGATGGAAATAGAGCAGCGATGATCTTTGTGGGAGGTACAATGGATTCTGGTTCAACGGAAGAGAGATCTTCAGGAAGAAAACTTCTGGAAAGAGCGTCTGCCTTCTTGTTTCTAGCACCAGGCCGAAAAGTTAGAATGAAATTAAAACAAGAGAAGAATAGTGCCCACCTGGCCTGACGAGGGTTGAGGCGTTTGAGTGACTGGATATATTCAAGATTTTTATGGTCAGTATAGATGGTCACAGGGACAGAAGAGCCTTCCAACAAATGTCTCCATTCTTCTAAGGCAAGTTTTACGGCCAGCAATTCACGATTTCCAACATCATAATTTTGTTCAGAAGAGGAAAATTTCTTAGAGAAGAAAGCGCAAGGATGTAGTTTTCCATCAGTGGACGCTCTTTGGGACAAAATTGCTCCTGCACCGACATCTGAGGCATCAACTTCAATGAAGAATGGCTGGAATGGTTCAGGGTGTCTGAGAATGGGGGCAGAAGAAAAAGAAGTTTTAAGATCCTTGAATGCTTCCAAAGCTGAGGGTGGCCAATGCTGAGGCTTACCCCCTTTTCGGATAAGCGAGAGAATGGGAGCAATTTTGGAAGAAAACCCCTTGATAAATTGTCTGTAATAATTAGCAAAGCCAATAAATCTTTGGATAGCTTTGGTACTGGTGGGGAGAGGCCAGTCCTGGATAGCAGAGATCTTGGCAGGATCCATTCTGAAACCCTGTTGAGAAATTATGTAACCAAGGAAAGAGATGGACGATACTTCAAAGGAACACTTCTCCAACTTGGCAAATAGGTTATTTCTCCGCAGACGGGAAAGGACCTCTTGGACTTGAAGACGATGCTCAGCAAGGTTCCTGGAAAAAATAAGGATATCGTCCAAGTACACCACTACATATTGGCCCAGTAAATCCCTGAAAATGTCATTTACAAATTCTTGGAAGACCACGGGGGCGTTACAGAGACCAAATGGCATTACAAGATATTCATAATGCCCGTCACGGGTGTTGAATGCGGTCTTCCATTCATCTCCCTCTCTGACCCGGATTAAATTATAAGCCCCACGAAGATCCAACTTGGTAAAAAGACAAGCCCCTTTGAGTTGGTCGAACAGTTCGGAGATGAGAGGAAGGGGATAACGGTTTTTAATTGTGATTTTATTTAACCCTCTATAATCAATGCAGGGCCGCAAACCTCCATCTTTTTTCTCTACGAAGAAGAAGCCGGCTCCAGCCGGGGAAGAGGAAGGACGAATAAAGCCCCTTTGTAGATTCTCTTGAATGTATTCCTTCATGGCACAGGTTTCAGAAGGAGAAAGCGGATAGGTGCGACCCCTGGGGGGCATGGTTCCAGGAAGAAGTTCGATGGGGCAATCATAGGGACGATGGGGAGGCAGGACTTCGGCAGACTTTTTATTGAAGACATCAGAGAAGGCTTGATAAACCAAGGGCAAAGAAGAATTAGAAGACACAGATGAAACTTTAATGATGGATTTGGTGGGTAAACAATGTTGTTGGCAGAAGGAACTCCATCGGGAGATCTGAGACGAAGCCCAGTCAATTACTGGGTTATGAATATTCAACCAGGGCAAACCAAGTACAATGGGAGTAGAAGGACAATCGATCAAAAGAAAGGACAGTCTTTCAAGGTGCATGGATCCCACAATAACGGAAAGTTCATCGGTGGAGTGGGAAATTGTAGCAGAGGATAATGGACGATCATCGATCGCCAGAGCACGAAGAGGAACAGCCAGAGATCGCAGGGGAATGGAGTGGTTTTCAGCGAAGACTTTATCCATGAAATTCCCAGCTGCACCGGAATCAAGGAAAGCTTCAGAAGAAATCGTCTGGGTTCCAAAACGAATCTGCACAGGAAGGAGGAAGCATTGAGCAGAAGAATGGGGAGAAGGACCAATTCCACCCAGGTAAGTCTCCCCAGTCTTACCTAGGTGTTGGCGTTTCCCGGCTTCACTGGGCACTCGTAGGCGAAGTGGGATTTTCCACCACAATAGAGGCAAAGTCCAGCAGCCCTTCTCCGAAGCTTTTCCTGTTCGGTCAGACGAGCCCGTCCAATCTGCATCGGTTCTTCCGAAGGCAGGGAAGAAGAAGCAGGAGCCGCAGGATTTGGAGAAGACAAGGTGGAAGCCGGATTGGGAAGGAAGGGTCTTTGGAAACGAGGAGCCAGAGTAGGTTGGAACCTGTGGAATCTCTTGGTTGGGGAGCGCTCTCTGTCGAGTTCAGCTTGAAACTCCCTCTGCCGAGTATCTACCTTTATGGCCAGGGCGACTAGATCTTCCAACGGGATGGAATTTCCCTGGACACCAGATCAGTCTTTATGCGTATCGCCAGACCGTTGTAAAAGGCAGCGTGATACCCGTCATTATTCCACAACGTCTCTGCAACCAGGGTGCGGAATTCAATGGCGTACTCCGAGACCGAGCGAGTTCCCTGTTGAAGATGGAACAGGCGTGCGGAGGAAGCAGTGGCACGACCCGGAGCATCAAAGACCACTCGTAGTTCACGAACGAAAGCTCTGGCATTATCGATAATGGGATCCTCCTTCTCCCATAGAGGTGAAGCCCACTCCAATGCCTTTCCTTGCAGACGGGAGAAAATGAAGCCCACCTTGGCACGTTCAGAAACGAATTGACTGGGTGAGAGTGCAAAGTGGACCTCGCACTGGTTGATAAACCCACGGCAAGCTGCAGGGTCACCACTGTAGAGTGGAGGAGCCGGAATGCGGGGCTCGGAGACGTGAAGTGGGGTCACAGGTACAGGTGCCGGAACAGGATCAGCGGGGGTTAGAGCCGACAACTTGGCAAGTATTGTTTCTAGAGCCTGACCAAAATGAGACTGCTGTACCTCATAGGACTGCATCCGGGAAGCCAGACCACGAAGCGCTCCACCGACATCAGGCGGCGCTGGATTCTCCTCCGAAGGGTCCATGGCCCAATTATAATGTAAGGCCAAAGGCCTCAGAGGTAGTGAGGACCAAGGGAGGAGGTAGCAAAAGTCCAAGTTCGCGGTACAAATAGGGATGAGACGAGAGAATGGTCAAACAGGCAATAATATCAGTCCAGGCAGAAGAGGTTCGAAGTCGATGAATCAGGCAAGAGGTCGGTACACAAAAAAAACAAGAATATCACAAGAAACACACCCAGGAATAGCAAGCTAAAACCTATAATTGGGCACTGATGACTTCCCAGAGTTCCTTCTTATAGGCCCAGGTTTGGCGCCAATTTTGGACGCATCAGCGTCATAACGTGTGCGCGGACGCGCTGACGTCAGCGACCGACGCGCGACGTGTGCGACCGACGCCGGCGCTGATTATTGACGCCGACGCCCATTCCGTCGCCGGCGACCAATCAGAGTGCGGGAAGAGGTGGGCGTCATCCGGCTGCGTCCGCGAGGAACCAGGGAGCCACCATCTTGGACGCCATCTTGGTCACCATTTTGGAATCCTGACTCAGACTCCATTACACACATGCCTTTTGATTGTTAGACTTTTGTAAATGCAAGGATAACCTATATTCTAGATCTGTAATGTTTTCTCTATGGCAAAGGTACAGTTGTATTGACCGATGTTTAATGTAAAATTGTAATTTGTTTTCTACAAAGAGAGTGTTAGACAAGAGTTGATGAGCCTGGAGGTTCATCTGCAATAATATTTCCAGCAGCAGTTTCATCAAATAAAATAATTAAACTGGACCATAATGCTCTTAGTGCACTGTAAATTCCATTTCAGCAACATATTTATGACTATAATTATTTGGAGTCAGGGTGCAATGTGTAATTGCATTAAACTGTTCCTTGCAGCCTTAGTAAATTATTGATTACCTACAACAACAAAATGAAAATAGAATTATGAATTTCACATAAAAAATAAATTGAGTAGTCAATACTGTTTAATTATGTAGCATTTCAGGTTCCATTAACGCCACCTAGAAATTATATCACTCTGATGAAAGATAAGTGGATTTCAGGACGTAGCATATGAGTAAAGAATGAACTATGCAGGTCTGCTTGTTTATATTGATGTGTGTATTGTTGTGATTAGAGATGTAGAGAAAAATCCCATTTAAGATGTTTTAAGGGAAACATATCATATCCTTAATACATGAAAGTTCTTTTAAGATAATTTCCTGATTCAGAAGGAGGAGAAAATCATTTGAGCAACACCTTAAAGGGGTGGTTCACCTTTGAGATAACTTCTAGTATCATGTAGAGAGTGATATTCTGAGACAATTTGCAGCTAATTGTATTTTTTTATTATTTGTGGGTTACTTAGCTTTTTATTCAGCAGCTCTCCAGTTTGCAATTTCAGCAATCTGGTTACTAGGATCCAAATGACTCTAGCAACCATGCATTGATTTGAATATGAATTGACTAGAATGTGAATAGAAGAGGGCCTGAGTAGAAAGATGAGTACTAAAAAGTAGCAATTTATTTATTTATTTTTTTTATAAAATCAGACTTTTTAAAAAATATTTTTTCGGAAAATGTAATAATAAATAAGCAGATTTTCAGATGAGCAGATTTGATCGAGATAAATTCAGACTTTGATAAATAACCCCCTTAATGTGTAGCCTTACAGAGCATTTGTTTTTTAGATCGGGTACGTGACCCAGTGACTTTCCTTAATTTTAATAGATGGTATACCATACATCAGTGCAGGTTGCTTTTCTTTGTCCTATCTTTCGTCACCTACCCAAGAGAGAAAACCTATATGTTCTTTTGGTGAACCATTATAAGATTTTCTGGATTACTATTTACAACCAATAATTTAGAGATTTCCAGGATATTTTACAGTTAGTGGTCAAATCACCTGCTCTTTGAACAGCAGGATAACTTTTGCTGGGCTACTGTAGATGTCTCCCTATACTGTATCGTCTTGCACAGTTAGCAATCTATATTCCATCATTCAGAAAAGTATTGCTCCTATACAACTGCATTTAAAATGTTTATTTTTGAAATCCATAGAATTTGTTTTGAAACATACATATCTTTTTCTTAATTATGCCATTTAAACAATATAGCAGAATGTTCTCACAAGCTTGTTCCTGCCATATATGGATTGGTGATGATTTTTTTGGTACTTAAAACCCCTTTGGATCTTTGTATTAATAGGAGTTTTTTCAATAATGGCTCATGGTAATACTCTAATTAAACCCAATAGCTCATCGCAATACTTTGATAAAGAACTGTATAAAATATAACACAAAGAACTGTTCTACTGTTGAACCCAATATTGTATGTTGCGCCCAATATAGTGTAAAAAGACAGCTTTATGACTTATAATTGTGTATAACAAAGGTTTGTATCATAGTATACAAGGGGGCCTTATAATCCATAATCCTGTATAATGAAGCATTGTGCAAGAGAAATCATGGGAAGGAATCAACTCGATGACCTAATATTTGTTCATTATTCTCATATGTATTATGTCTTATGATTTCTGAAGCCCTTATCAGACTCTTCTTTATTATGGATAGGGGCACAATATGTTATTCAGCTACCAGCTAGCTAAGATAAGATCTCTGCTTTGGATGTGCTTGTTGGGAGTCTGGCCAGATCCTGATGAGCGCATGGGAAGCAAGATCTGTTATTAACCAAATCATTGTATCTTCTTACTAAATTACTATATGAGCTCATTGTTTGCTAAGCCTATATAAACTGGGGGTCTCCATTCGGTCAATTGAGATTCGCCTGTGGGGATAACGCGTGTATAGGCAGAGAGGGGGCTTGCATACTTTGCTCACTCGGTAATGTATATCTTCTTCATTCTATGTATGTAATAAACCTTTGCTTATACGTAGCTGGTGTGTTTGAATTACTTCTGAGAGACTCATAGAACCACAATTAAAACAATCTTGTATACTTTAATAAAGGTGCTATGTAGACAATCTTCTACTTGTTTGGTCAGACACCACAACACATTATACAGATATGTTTTCTTCTATTTGAAGTAGAATTGGAATCTAAAATTCAAAAAAAACACTTATTTGCAAGAAAGTCTTACATGTTCAGTTGAACAGTGAAACTTTGTGATTTGGTCCATGTAAACAGCATTGTTATTGGCTAAGTTTTGGGTAAAAAATTGATGTATCTTGTCTATGGATATGTGCTAGTTACCACAAGTTACAGGGTAATTATAGCTGACACAGAAAAGGTCTCCTTCTCATTAGTGTGAATATTTATTTAGAATATTTATGAAGACATACAATACATGTTAGTACTGTGTAAATATCACATTAGCCTTTACAGGTAACAAGTAGCTTTAGAACTGAGTGGTAGACCTCTACTCTAGAACTAGAATCAGCTCAGCAGACAATAACATCAGAGCATTAAACATACTGTCAAAACTTGCCTAGTGCACGCTTATCTGTTTGTATAATTTTTCTTACACACACATCTGCGTCTTTTTTTTTTGTGTCCAAGTTGTCACCAAATCCTTCCACCATGTCATCCTGTCCCAGCCCTGCTTCAACCCTCCAGTCCCTTTACTTGCATCTGCCCTATTATAGACCAGGTCTTATTTTGGCCTCTCAGTTGGGATGTTCAGCCTATATCTAATGTTTCTAGGATGGCATTTGCCTTTACCTAGCCAGTGTCCAAGACTTTTTACGGTTTTAAGGCTGTTGAATCCTTTTTTATTCAGACCAAGCAGCAGATGAGTAACTAAGGATTAGAGTTGAGGTGAAATGGGACTGCTAAGGGAAAGGAATGTGCCAATACAGGGATTCTCTGTGCTTTTCTGAGCTTTGGATCGACAGCAGTGACACATGCTAACACTACATATTTGCAAAAAAGAAACTCAAAAATAGAATTTTTTTTATAGTTACAAATTCTAACTACGTGAATGGTTCTATCGGTTTCAGCACTAATGCAACCATACACCTACTTTGTACTAGAATATTATGGTAAATAGGGTACTTTTGCTTCTTTACCTCATATGAATAAAACCATTTAATAATAACCATAACAATAAATAGGGGTACTGCCGAGAGGGCAGGACAGCTTCAAGCTAAATATAAATGGTCTTTTCATATGAAATCCATATGATGGTAGCATTAGAGTTGTACCCATAAAGTTGATCAGACATAAATTGAGCTAGGTAATATTATTATTATTATTAGCAAGCATTTATAAATGGCCAACATATTCAGCAGCACTGTACAATAGAATGAATGTGTGCTTTGTATGCAAGTAATACTAAATTACTTTGGGAGCTAATATAGAAATGTAAGCATGTAGTGTTTGATTTCATGCAGCTTGACCTCAAGATTAACTGAAAGAGCGAGAAAAGAATAGCAGTACAATTATGAAAGGTGGATAGAAATGTAGGTGCATTGTATGAATGTGAATTGAATGTACAAAATAGGGGTGTGGAAGCACTCTAAAGGCTAAGTAATAGTATATTTAAGTATAATGGAAGTGCTAGTTTTAATGCACATTCCCTGGTCCCCTGTCTCAAAAGTAAATTTACAAAACAGGGGTTTTTAGTTACAAACTTATGATCATAAAGTTGAAAAGCCACCATACCACGTCAAGGTAAACCCCACATGGCGGTCCCTAACTTGTTTGCCTTTTGGCCATAGTATAAAAAGTCTTACTGCATAGTAGCATTCAGTGTAATCAGTGTCTGTTGAACCTTGGTTTCAGTGAAAAGGATCTTTCCTCCCCCGCCAGTATGCGGCTTTTAAGGGAGAGGAATTGTCCAACCAATGCCCATTTTTAAAAGTATAGGGCCCCATTAGTTTAAGGGGGGGTATGGGGTGCTATGAAAAACCACATGAAGCTCAGCCACAGCTTCTGGCAACAATACAATGTACAAAATAGGGGTGTGGAAGCACTCTAAAGGCTAAGTAATAGTATATTTACGTATAATGGAAGTGCTAGTTTTAATGCACATTCCCTGGTCCCCTGTCTCAAAAGTAAGTTTACAAAACAGGGGTTTTTAGTTACAAAGTTATGATCATAAAGTTGAAAAGCCACCATACCACGTCAAGGTAAACCCCACATGGCGGTCCCTAACTTGTTACACTGATTACACTGAATGCTACTATGCAGTAAGACTTTTTATACTATGGCCAAAAGGCAAACAAGTTAGGGACCGCCATGTGGGGTTTTCCTTGACGTGGTATGGTGGCTTTTCAAATTTATGATCATAATTTTGTAACTAAAAACCCCTGTTTTGTAAACTTACTTTTGAGACAGGGGCCCAGGGAATGTGCATTAAAACTAGCACTTCCATTATACTTAAATATACTATTAATTAGCCCTTAGAGTGCTTCCACACCCCTATTTTGTACATTGTATTGTTGCCAGAAGCTGTGGCTGAGCTTCATGTGGTTTTTAATAGCACCTCATACCCCCCTTAAACTAATGGGGCCCTATACTTTTAAAAATGGGCGTTGGTTGGACAATTCCTCTCCCTTAAAAGCCGCATACTGGCGGGGGAGGATAGATCCTTTTCACTGAAACCAAGGTTCAACAGACACTGATTACAGATAATGCTACTATGCAGTAAGACTTTTTATACTATGGCCGAAAGGCAAACAAGTTAGGGACCGCCATGTGGGATTTACCTTGACGTGGTATGGTGGCTTTTCAACTTTATGATCATAACTTTGTAAATAAAAACCCCTGTTTTGTAAACTTACTTTTGAGACAGGGGCCCAGGGAATGTGCATTAAAACTAGCACTTCCATTATACTTAAATATACTATTACTTAGCCCTTAGAGTGCTTCCACACCCCTATTTTGTACATTGAATGTGAATTGAATACTGAAAAGGACATTTAATTAACAATCTTGGGGATCAGGCTAGAATTGGGAAACTATAAAGAAATTTGCAGATATTTACAGGTGCTCAGAAAGATAATGGAGCATTTTCCGATGCCTAAAACTGCAGCGCCAAAGCTGTTAAATTCCCTGGACAAGCGCTTTATTATAATTCATATGAGTATGAGGTAAAGAAGAAAATGCATCCTATTAACCAAAGGTTCTAGTAGTTGTAGGTTTGCATTAATGCTATAAAAAGAAACAGTGACAAACTTCTAACTTCTAAATGGTTCTATCAGTTGATAGAACCATTTAGAAGTTAGAAGTTTGTCACTGTTTCTTTTTTTGGTCACTTTGTTTCCATGTTGTTGTTTTTTTTGCAATATAGAGGTGTTTGGTGAATTCATGGACAAGTTAAATCTATGGCACTAATAGTATTTTGGCCACTGCAGTGTTCTTCGGGAAGACTGATGATATTTTATGTAATGGGAAACAACTGTGGGTAAGTAAGGCATAGTAAGTATCAATTATCAATAGTGAATTTAATCGGCAGGCGCAAATTCACTGCGAATTCCGTGTTTCGCCTCCGGTGAATAAATTTGCGAAACCACAGCGAAAATACTTACCCACAGTAGCTTCCCATTACATAAAATATCATCAGTATCTGAGGTTGTGGTAACTGTGTTGAGGGTTTAATTGAAAAGAGGCACAGTAATCATTCTTTCCAACAAAATACACTGGAAATTTTTCAGGAGTCAAGCTTTTATATCTGTTCACACAAGGAGCTACTGTATGACTGTTTTGCATAATAACTAGCTGGAAAGCTGTTTAAATGCAAATTGACTGTATCTTTTATTATTGTGTTACCTTGTGGTTTAAATAAACTGAATGTGTTTAGATAAGCAGTATAGTAGTACATTATTTTGATTGGGAATTCATAAAAGTTAATTGAATGCTGAATTGCAATTCCTAAACATTCAAGCAGTTCATCTAACCTCACGCAACCTCTGCAACTTGGAAAAATTAGATCAGAGTTCACATCAAAAGCAGACAAAATAATGGTAAGCTCCTTAGAAAAAGTTAGCAACTATCCCCAAAATATTATTCTTACTCCATTGTAAAGATGATAAAACACCCAGAATGATTGCTAATTGTATTCATTATTAATATTAGACATTGATAAATAGTTCAAATTTGCTTGCTTCCATGGCAAGTTGTAATTTAATTTCAAGACAGATTATCACAGAAGAAAAACTAATGTTCAAATAATATGTAATCTATAGTATCATATGTTTTAAAAAGAAATTGAAATTATATCAAATCTAGTGAATCCAGAAGTTTTTGTAAAGTAATAAGGGGTAATTTACGCTCATAAGAGCAGTTACATTCATGCAAATATCCCTACAGTCAATATTGCCTAAACCCATTCATGCGTTCCTTGCATTGTTGCACTCATTGCACTCACTTGTTATAAAGGTATTTAGAAAATTTACCTGCCCCGCTCAAGCCTCAAGTATAGCCAGTGGGGCAGTCCCCTTTAGTATAGGCATTTAATGCAGCAGAAGGATAGTTACAATTTACAAATACAAGAAAGAAACCCAGTTGAAAAAAGTAATCAATAAAGTCAACAATGTTAGCATTGTCAAGGCAATTTTTGAAGTGTACAAACCATGAACAATCTGAAAGTTCCATACTGCTCATACATGATAGCTGCAGTAAGTTCTTTGATTTTAAATTTATCTTTGTGGTTATGTAGAATTCTATATCTTTGCTCCTGTATACTCTGAGTTACGTGAGAAAACAATGACTTTGCTTAATCTTTACTGTATAATTGACAAATTGGACTACCTTGCTACCCAAATAAAACTTAAATAGTGAAAATCACAATGTTCTTTTGTCTTTAACATTTAGGGCAATCCATGAAGTGAAGACACAGCTGTGCACATGTTATTTAGCTCAGTGATTGGAAGATTAACGTGGAGAGTAGCGATGGGTGAATCTGACCCATTTCACTTCGCCGAAAATTCTTTTTTTTGATGTGCAACAACATTTTTTTACTCATTGGAGTCTATGGGTGTGTTTTTCATGGATAAACCTGGTGAAACATTTTGCAGTGGAAGCTAATATTAGTCTATCTGAATCATTGTAATGTAGTTTATCATGTTTGTAGTTTATCATCTGTATGAATTACTTTTACATACTAAAGGGGATCTAAAGCCAAAAATTTAATTAATAAGAACTTAGTAGTATGATAGCACAGCAAGTTAGTATTTTTTGTTTGCATTTATGGGGTTTTGGATCACTTCAGAACAAGGCATTATTTGCATGGTTTATTTGTAGCTTCTCGCCGTAGGTGTCTAGTGTTTGCCGTGAGTAGAAAATCTAAGCTCTACCTGGTCAGTGATTGATGTGAATAATTAAAGTTTGTTTTGTTTTTTTTATTGCACCACATAATATAGAGGCACTATCAATAAAGGATTACAATTATTTTGAAAAAATATCAATATTTCTGAGAGCACAAAAAAAATTTAATTCTATGACATTTTTGTACTACTTTGGGGGAAATTTATTAAAGGGAGAATTTTCACCTTGGAAGGGCCTGCCACACTTTGCGCCACTTCATCAGACGCATTCGCTAATTCATCTAAATGAATTTAGTTCTCGGCAGATGAAAGCTAGCAAAACTTCATCAGTGCAAGTATTTCACAGCTACTGTTCATTTCTGCCTAGTGAAAGTTTGTTAACACACTTACGCTTAGGTCGATTTAAATAGGGAGGGTACATATAGGTCATATATATGTCTTTATTAAAGATGTTGTTAAAATTGCTTGAAATGGCCACTTATTAATAAAAATGTTCAAGGAAGCAAAATAAAGACAAAAGAGATCATCTATTGTCCTAGACCCGAGCCCATCCTAAAACAAATGTGGCATAAACTTCAAATGGTTAAAAAATTTTTTACAAAAAGCGAGCGAATTGTTCTCTAAGCCTGTCTCTGTGGATTGGATGTCTGGTGAATTTTCGCTAGTGACAGCCACTTCGCTCTTTAGTAAATTTGCCCCTATGTGTTTTGCACACACATCTTTGTACATTTTATACAAAGATAATATCAATTGGTTTTTTGTAAAACTCAAAGTTGATTTACAAAGACAAGATTAAATTGATATATACTGTATCCATATATACTGATATATACTGTTCTTAATGAATCAGATGAAAATTAAGCATAGGACTGGCCAGATATGGAATGACTTTGATGTAGTTGGCCAGCTTAAATATATTGCAATATATGGACAAAATTCCTGTGTTGTTAAAAGGGTAAGGCATTTTTTAGTAGCAGTATGCACAAAATGTCTCTGTCTTAAATATATTGATAATGGGTTGAGTGCAGAGGACTCTTGTAGTTGACTATATGTATTTTGTGGTCACACCCTCATTGCACCCCCGCCGAATGGTTTTAAAAAATAGTGGTGAGCACAACTTTCCCTTGTTTGATGTCAGTAACATATTACAGTACTTGAACTGGCACACAAGGAGATTAGTTGTCTGCAATAAAGCTTCACCACCACAAGGGGCAAAAGTCGTTATTGCGAGCGACTAATAATCTGATTTGCCAGTATCCTTAAAGTCTGCATGCAGCAAAAAGGTTCAACGAGGCCCCAGCACAAACAGTGAGTGAATTTTGATGCTTATTGGTATCTTGTAACTTCCCCATATCTTGTATATTACCACTTAACTGATAGAAACAAACCCCAAGACCTTCTGCACTAGGGATGCACCGAATCCAGGATTCGGTTCGGGATTCGGCCAGGATTCTGCCTTTTTCAGCAGGATTCGGATTCGGCCGAATCCTTCTGCCCGGCTGAACTGAATCCTAATTTGCATATGTAGATTAGGGGTGGGGAGGGAAATTGCGTGACTTTTTGTCACAAAACAAGGAAGTAAAAAATTTGTACCCCTCCCACCTCTAATTTGCATATGCAAATTAGGGTTTGGATTCGGTTCGGTATTCGCCCAAATCTTTTGTGAAGGAATCCAAAATAGTGGATTCGGTGCATCCCTATTCTGTACCTTCCCACAAAGTTGAAAGACCATGTCACTGGCCTTTCTAATTCCTCAGTAAAGAAACAAATAAAACAGAAATATATCATCACATTGGGAGTTGTGAAAAAGCAAATCTTGCTAAATAGACTTTTAACGAACTGTTCAAAGTTTGATCTTTCTGTACCTGGTCTTCAAATGCAGAACTGAGCAGTGGAGTTGATGGCGGCCACATTTGCCTGCCTTACTTGTGGTCCCATACTCTTTGACAGTGATTGTCAACCAAGGAAAAGATCATCACCATGAAGCATGGAACCAGATATGATGATGATTATTTTTATTATTATAAGCATGTATTTTTAGAGTGCCAACATATTCCAAAGCACTGTACAATGTGGTTAATAAATAAAATTCTCATTTAAAGAGGTAGTTCACCTATAAAATAACTTTTAGTATGATGGCTTTCATTTTTTTATTTTTGTGTTTTTTTTATTATTTAGCTTTAGCTTCAGCAGAGATAGTTGGAGATGTTCTGAGTAAAAAGAGACAAAACAAAGAGTAACAATTATAATAAAACTTTAGCCTCAGCATAGAATATTTTTGGCTGACAGGGTCATTGACATGCCACTCGAGAGCTGGAATGAGATAGAAGAAGAAGAAGGCACATAATCTTTAGAATCTTTGTTTCTGGGCTTTTTCTTGTTGAGACAAGTTATCTTGCTCATGGCCTGAACTAAACATTTTCAAGATATACTAACATCCATAATAAAAGGGACAAAGTTTGCCCAGGCCCACTAACCCATAGCAACTAATTAGATGTGTTCTTTTTATAATGCCTATAAAAAATGTACACTTTTTATTACATCAATCCTTTGAATTTATTGGGGTAAAGTGATTTAAGTTTGCACAATGTGCAGTATAGTAACAACAATTAAATGTTTGCTTTCAAAGAATTGACCAATAAATGTTTTCTATGGGTTCCAAGCCATTATGCTAACTCCAAAACACTTTTTTCACATAACCCTTTATTATTTTTAATAAGAGCATACGTGTTGTATAGTTGAGCCTTCTGATATTAATAGGGGTCACTGACAGTTTTAGCCAATGTTATACTGAAATGCTCCGTTTTATCCTTTTTCGAACATCAAATTTTGTGAACAGTACAGGCATTATATTCCGACGTGAACCTGTTCTGCTTCTTCAAAAAGCCAGTGTCTGTCAATCAGCTGAGAATGCTCTTGCACCACAGTCAATTGAAGCTATGCAAACTGAGTGCTGTGCTCCAAGAAAATATTCAGTAGCTTTGAACAGAATCATAAAAATATATTATCAACAGCTCTGTACAGGTGCAAGTGCAATGTTAGCTTGCAGTTGGATAACCAGGGTGATGGATAACAGAGACATTTATTTTATGCTACTGGTTTAAACATAATCAATAATACAGATACAGCTTGATTTATACACATGCCTAGAGAGCTTTACAACCATTAAGCTTTGATAGTTCAGAGGAGAGGGAGAAAGAGAGGCAACACATTGTTTTTAGATGATATATTAATTTGAAAACATGCTGTTTAAAGCTAAGACTTGGGAATGCAAAACATATCAGTGACTTTATTTCCGCAGCTTCATAAATAATATTATCTTCAGTTCCTCCACAGCTCTCACAACGCTGCTGCCTGGGATCAGATGCATAGAGAATAAAGAAAGAAAAAGTTTTAGATTAAATTTTAGTTTTGTTGTGTTGTTGTTCCTGTGAACTACCCTCAGGTGTGATAGGAATGGAAAAAGTCTAAATATATTTATGAATAATGGTGATTTCAAACAAGAAACATTTATTTTTACCTATTATATTTTAGCTGTCACAGCCCTAATATACCTCCACCCAACCCCTCACATGGAAATTTAGTAGCAAACTGTCACGTATTTCTGTTGCCAAAGTAGCATATTATCTGCTGCTTTTAAAGGGCTCCTCCACCCAAAGACTCCATAACGAAAAAAAGCAATTCTAACTTTCCAATATACATTCATTAAACATTTCCAGTGTTTTAGTTATTTGTAAATGTAATTGCTACTGACTGTAGTATTCTATCTCTCTTTTCCCTGGGTCTGACTCTTGCAACGTGACAGTAGTTATTTCTTCTGTAGGTCTATTAATCAGCTGGCTTGCAACAGTGTTTAGGCTGGAGCCACACAATAGGGTATATTTATCAAAGAGTGAAGTTCGAGATCGCCACAGTCCGTTAGAGTGAAATTCCGCCACTCTCCGTTAATTTCTATGGGATTTTGAAAGGCGTATTTATCAAAGGATGAACTTTCATCCATTGATACCTGTAAATACTTTTTTAAAAATCCCATAGAAATTAATGGAGAGTGGCGGAATTTCACAGAGAATGTAACTGCCATATAGATATTGTTTTTAATAGCAATTAAATTGAAAAAGTACTTTAAAAAACATTGAAAATCTAATTTTTAATATATATTGTATACTTTCTTCAAATTACATTTTCTTTCACTTTGCAAAAAACTGTTTTGGGATGGACTGTTGACTGCCCAAAATTTCCTTTTACAAAGACATGCTGCTCTGATTCATATGACTAATTCTGTAAGAATGTGAGTTCAAAAGCAAATAGAAGAGTAAAAAATGTGCAATACCAGTAGTGGACCATTGTTGATGTTCTTCTAGGCCTAATACAGTTGGTTTATATCAGTGATCCCCAATGTTGCTCTCTGTGTCCTCAGAGCAGATGCTTATTTTTGAATTCCAGGCTTGGAAGCAAGTTTTAATTGCATAAAAACTAAGTATAGTACCAAGTAGAGCCTCCTGTAGGCTTCCAGTCCACATAGGGGCAACCAAATGGCCAATCACAGCCCTTATTTGGCACCCCAAGGGACTAGTTTATGCTTGCGTTGCTCTCCATCTCTTTTTACATTTGAATGTGGCTCACGGGTAAAAAAAGGTTGGGGACCCCTGGTTTATATTAATCCCACAAACACAGCCTCCTGTTTTAGCTTGAACCTTGAGGTCTAGGGGCACATATACTGTGTAGGTTTTATGAGTCCACCATAAAACAAATGTGACATGTCAAATGTGAAAAAAAAAGTGTAAATAAGATATAAGACACTTCAAATATGACAAAACACCAGCATTTTGGCTTGCTTGCTTATGACTTTTTGGGAATATAGGATATGATGTCACTGACATAATAAAGTTAAGGATGTAGCTTCATTGTTTTAATTCGCCAGTCAGAACCAGATGAAATGAAAAGGGTAATGAATTTTCCCACTTTGATAAATTAGCATATTTATGATTGTTCTCGTGAGCGAAAATTTGTGTGAGCGAAACGTAGGGAAAGTTCTCCAGCATAGCGTGTTGCTCGTCTTGTAGTAATAGGTAAATGTTGCTGCGAATTGTCTTTTTAGCAGATTTTGTAAAAAAAAACCCACAATTCGCTCTTTAGTAAATGTGCCCCCTAGAGGTCTAGACTGCACAATATGTGCAACTGTCCTCACAAATGAAACTGAAATTTGTAATTTGTACATTACAAATACAGCCATTTCTAATAAAGAATTCCTATTTTCATTCTATGTGGTTTGTTGTAAAACAAAGTCAGTTACTCTTTTTTCAAACCTTATTGAACTGCTGTGGATACACATGTTCACTGAAAGGTCATTCACCACGAGTACAAAAACTATTAAAAATCTAAATGTTCAAATGTTTTATGCCTGTACATGAATGCGCAGATCTCTTTTTTTTTTACTGCCACATAAATTTTAAGGATGAACTAAAGCTTAACAAAGAAGTAGAATATAAGTACTGCAAATTATGTTTTGTGGTTCTGTACCAGCCCAAGTCAAAGCCCATTTCTTTATCAGCAAAGACCTGTTAATCTGAAGGTGTTTACAGTAGCTCTCTTCTTTCTGCCGAGTGTTAGAACCTGCTCTTTGCTGCTGTCCAGTAATCGGAGTTAAAGGATCAAATTACAATATACTGTACATATAGAATATAATATAAAAGTAATAATACAAGGCTAATTAGTAAATCATTCAGATTATCATTACATGGCATCTTAGAAACAGTTCAATTAGAATTAGAATTTAATAATCAGTCCTGTAGCAGACAAACATAATTTTGCTTGATGATTTGTGATGACCCCTAAACTTAGGTTCTCAATAGCAGCGCAGACCATATTGAGCATGTGCAGTGTCACTGACACTCCTAACAAAATCCAACATGGTGACCCCCTGTGCACATCTTTGAATGCCTGGATCATTACTGTTATAGAGATTCTGAAAGGGCAATAAATTCAGTATACACAATACAGCATTTCTTACCATAATTGTTTTTAGGGTTTAGTTCTCTCGATGGCAAGGGCTACAGTGTGCATGTGTATGTGACTGAAACACTTGAAGGTGTCATTCCAGTGACCACATTTGCATTGCATTGGGTTACACAAGCATTATGTTAATTTGAAGTAAGGTTGATTTTTTAAATGATCCTAAAATGTTCATTGAAAGTACTGACAGTGTCTTTTACGGTTCCTGGATGCCTTGATGACAGAGTTAAAGCTTTAAGGGGTATATTAAAAAAAACTAAATTAAATAGAAAACACTGTATTTCACAAGAGAAACCCACCCATCATTAGACTCTACTGTGGCATCCAATGTTCGATAAAACAACTGCTTAAGCTCTGATCTCTCCTGAAGAGAAGTGTAGGGACCTTAAGGGTTACGTTAAGCCTCAGGGCCTGAGATATGGGTTTTCTGCCTAAATTTTCCAGGGACAGAGCCTTTGGATTGGTGCAGCATGGCTGATCCCAAAAGGAACCACAAGGTGGTGCTGTGCAACCATATAAAAGGGGATGCCATGTGCTCTGTCAGCCATTACAGTTTCAGGTTACAGTGATTGCTGTTATCTGCTGCAGAACTTTGTTTGACTTTGGACATAGTGACAACACCGGCAAAATGTAGGCTTCAGTGGAGTGCAATGGGCTTGCCAAAGGCTGGGCAGGATCCTCCAGTGCCTTGATATCTCAACTAAGATGGTTTGGAGTTTGGATTTGCCGGATTTCTGTATTCACCTTTGGAGATGGGTGAGAGATGTAGTTCAGCATGGATGTCGATTTTGTGCTCGCACTATAGACCGCTTTGGGAGCTGCATAAGTCTGGATGCCTGCTTCTTCTCTATGTGAGTCTGCCTGGAATGGTAGAGAAAGAGAATCCAGCGATTTCCTGTTTATGGAAACATTATGTTTGTGAGCCTGCCATGGGGGAGCAACACTTACCTGTGGAAATGCAAGTGGGCAGGTAGCGCTACCTAGAACTGTACTCTTTTGGGGACAAGGAATGGAACTCTTGGGCTGCCAAAAGTAGTGGTGCGGAACTTTGCCTGGTGGGGAATCACCAGGACTGGACTGCAACATGTTCTAGGGTAGTGGGTCATGCTTTAAATGCAGTTGTGTGTGAAACGTTACCTTTTACTTCCCCGTTAAAATTACACTTATTTTATATAAAGTTATATTGTTATATATGAGTGATTTGTTTCCTAATGGGAATATCCTCAGGAGTATTCCAGGACCTCATTAGGTGGAGGCACTGCCAGAGAAGAGTTTTCCCAGTACCTTTCACCTTGCAAAGGGAACTCAGGACCCGAGTTGGTAAGCTGGTACAACCTTGGCACCAGGGGGGTCGCCAAGAGGGTGTTACAGAAGTTTTTTGAGTGTCATTTTCTTGTGACCGTTAAAGGAGAACCAAACCCTAAAAATTAATATGGCTAAAAATGCAATATTTTATATACTGAACTTATTGCACCAGCCTAAAGTTTCAGCTTCTCAATAGCAGCAATGATCCAGAAATTCAAACTTGTCACAGGGGGTCACCATCTTGGAAAGTGTCTGCGACACTGGGTTCTGAGCAGCTAAGCTTAGGGGATGTTGCAAAAAACAGAAAATGAGGTTGGCCTGTAATATAAGTTATGCTACCACCATGATTATTAAATTATGAAGCTAGATGTACTGGTTTCTGTGCTGCTGCGAAAAATTTCACAGCAACAAAAATCGGCAAGACAAAATAATCGCAGAGACAAAAAAGTCGCCATAAGAAAAAACACCCATTGACTTTAATGCATTTGGAGTCAGAAAAAATTGTCACTCAAATTTTTGTTCGTAAACCTTTTTAAGGTGCCTATTGATTTCAATGCACAAATTTTTCACTGTTTCGCAAATTTTAATTTTTCACGAAATGACGTGGGCAATGAAGTGGGCATTGAAAGTACTGTTTCTATTTTCGCAGATGATACTAAATTGTGCAGAACTATAGGTTCCATGCAGGATGCTGCCACTTTGCAGAGTGATTTGTCTAAATTGGAAAGCTGGGCAGCAAACTGGAAAATGAGGTTCAATGTTGATAAATGCAGGTTATGCACTTTTGCAAAAATAATATAAATGCAAGTTATACACTAAATGGCAGTGTGTTGGGAGTTTCCTTAAATGAGAAGGATCTAGGGGTCTTTGTAGATAACACGTTGTCTAATTCTGGGCAGTGTCATTCTGTGGCTACTAAAGCAAATAAAGTTTTGTCTTGCATAAAAAAGGGCATTAACTCAAGGGATGAAAACATAATTATGCCTCTTTATAGGTCCCTGGTGAGGCCTCATCTGGAGTATGCAGTGCAGTTTTGGACTCCAGTCCTTAAGAGGGATATAAATGAGCTGGAGAGAGTGCAGAGGGTAGACTGTCAAGGTTGGGGTTGTTTTCTCTGGAAAAAATGCGCTTGCGAGGGGACATGATGACACTTTACAAGTACATTAGAGGACATTATAGACAAATAGCATGGGACCTTTTTACCCATAAAGTGGATCACCGTACCAGAGGCCATCCCTTTAGACTAGAAGAAAAGAAATTTAATTTGAAACAACGTAGGGGGTTCTTCACAGTCAGGACAGTGAGGTTGTGGAATGCACTGTTGGGTGATGTGATGGCTGATTCAGTTAATGCCTTTAAAGGGGAAGGAAACCTAGTCGGCGCAGACATAATATCAAAGGCTATTGTGATACTAAACTCTATAGCAGGCCCGGACTGACAATGTAACTGTTCGGGCAAATGCCCGAGGGGCCGCATTATATTTTGTTTAATTGGGCCGCTCCTGAGTTATAACTCACCTTTCACTGCATTCGGTGGGCTCTAGGACCCAGCTCCTCCGTACTAGCTCCCACTATGGCTCCGCCCCTCCCACTCCTCTCTGCTCTCTGCTGCCGCTGCCGTGCACGAGTGTAAGCTGGACGCACAGGGCCTCTCAGTCCCCTCTCTGTTCCGCCCGCATCAGCTCAGTAAGTATAGACAGGCTGCAGCACACACTATTGTAGAGCAGCAGCCAGCAGGTCCACGTCTGCCCAGTAGTTACTGAGGCTGTGGACAGGTGTGGATAATATTGTTTCTGCTGACTGCTGGCCTGCCTGTGCTGAGCCTGAAGCCGTGAATGTAATGCTCCCTGCCACAGTAAAATGCAATTATCCATTTTTTTGTTTTGCAATGTGCAAATAAAACAATTGGAAAAAAAATAGTAAAAGGAGGAGAGGCTGATTTAATAAAAAATAAAGGGGCAAAATTTAAAGAAGTGAACATGGGGAAGCAGAATAAAGAATGAAAGGAGAGAAAGCTGGAATAAAGAAAAGCTAAATGGTGAAGGGTTATGAGTGAGAATTTGAAAAAAAAAAATAAAGCAGAAAGGATCCATCCTCTTTCATTTTCTTTCTGTATTTCTTGTGACAGTGGGCTGTCATAGTATGAAATTTTTGGTGGCCACTATGTTCCATGAAATGTTGGGGGCTAATGGAACAAGGAAGAGAGAGATACAGTACAAAGGCAGGGTTACAGCTGCAGTAGAACTGCTGCAGGCTGAGTTATACAGGGAACTCTGAGTATCACTCATGTATTATAAGGGATAATGTACCCCCTACTGTAAATGATAAGGATATTAGAAGTCACTGAGGAGTTGTTCTGTGACCATATAAAGGCACAAGGCTGCAGGCTGAGTTATACAGGGAACTCTGAGTATCACTCATGTATTATAAGCAGTGGCATAACTAGATGTTACTGGGCCCCACAGCAAATTAATTTTAGGGCCCCCAACATATCCAGAGATTGTCCTTTTTTATCAATAAATCTTGAAATTGCTCATCAATTAGGGCCTCATGGGGCCCCCTATACCCCTTGGGCCCCCCTGCAGCCGCAGGGTCTGCTTCCTCTGTAGTAACGCCCCTGATTATAAGGGATAATGTACCCCCTACTGTAAATGATAAGCAAACATAAATTTAAATGCCCATTGGTATGTATCTTATAGGATGCATTATTAGTTCTCCTTTAGTGCAAGCCCAGAAACTAAAACGTAATCCTTTTGTATTTGTTTATGACTTATAATATAAAAAATATATATATGTATATATCTATCTATAAAATATGCTTGTGTGTAAATAAAAGACCAGCATGCATTTCTTTGTGGGCTGCTTTGATTTTTTTTGCCAGGGCTGCTTTTTACTCCCAGTCCGGCCCTGCTCTATAGTTAGTATAGATATGGGTATATATAATTTATGTGAAAGTAGGGAGGGTGTGTGTGTATGGATGCTTTCATTTGGAGGGGTTGAACTTGATGGACTTTGTCTTTTTTAAACCAAATTTAACTATGTAACATGTCGAATAATATCTTTATTTATAGGCAATTAATCAGGGCTTTGCTTTGGCTAGTTTGTAATTATATAATACATGGAATGGATAGTGATGCAAAAGGTAGAATAAACATTGAATATATGAACAATAACAAATACAAGAATGAGGACAAGAGCCCTAAGATTTATAATTTAATCTCTACTATGTAGCACTGGTAAAATAGCAAACCAGACGACAGGTGCACTACATGATATATAGAGCAGACTTTGTTCATTCCATTGTTCTTAACAGATGGACTCAGTAGTTGACCTTTTTTTGCACATTTCAAAATCTCAGCACAGGTACAAAGGCAATATAACAATTGAAAACGGAATGGCCTTTTGGTGGCATTTACCATCAAATGTAATCTGTGTCAATACATTGATACCATTTTTATCTCTTTTGCCGAGTACTTTTGGTCATTTTTTGTAACCTTGTGGCTATATGCTAGACACTTGATAAGTGACATTCATTTTTACAAGGTTATCGAATGACAACACAGAATCTCTTGTAAACCTCTATCAAACACAGTTTTTGTAGCTTTGAGCAGTGAAGCAAAGGAATTTACTAGAGCTTTTTTTATGATGTAAGAAAGCCTTTTACAAAAAAAAGTTAATTGTTTTTTGTCTGGATCACAGCACAAATGAATGGTTTAGAGCAGTTGCTCTTTCTTAATAAAAATATTATAGAGTTCATTTAGACAAAATTGGACAAGGTATCTATTGTCAGGTGTAAACGTGGCACGTCCAGACAGAATTGCATTTATACACAGTGCTGCTTCTCCTAAGAATGGCACACAGTTTGCAATCCTATGAACAAGGAAGCACGTGGATGGTACCAGCCATAGTGGCTTTTATTTCATATGTTTTTTAAGAAATGCATTAACTGGAATATTATTTAACATTTATTTGAGAATAATAATTGATGCAAATTAAAAATATGATAAAATTGCCTTCTTTCAATTTTGTTGCAATAACGCCAGCCAATAGGAGATTCATAACGGGAGTGTTGTTTACCATTCCCATGAGCAGAAGTGCAAAAACATCCTAGCATGAGGTGCAGAGCATAGAAAGGACAGCATTCACATTCACAACATCTACCACTCCCTAACTTGCATGTCTGATAACACATTTGGGGAATGGTAGGGGTGGAAGGGGTTACACCTATGTGACTCCCACCACCCCTCTTGAAAAGAGCACTGCAGAATGCAGACAACACTCTATCAGCCACTCCAAAACAGAAAAAGGAAACCCTTCAGCGGTGTGCAAAAAACAAAAAGGTAGTTTCATTTTACATGGCTTCTGGGTCCGGTAATATTAATGTTTTATCTACATTTGAATAGAACAGAAATGGAGCTTTAAAGGTGAATGGAGATTTTTGGGGTTTGGGAAGCATAAATAGTATTCACATTTTCTAAGAGCTCTGCTGTTCACATGTTTTGCATGTACAGGATAGAAATAACTTGTATGTCTAAAGAAATGAATAATTTTCCTATTGTTGGTGTTAGTTGCCCTTTAAAAAAGTTATGTACAGGGTGATATTCACTTTTACTTTCTAGGTTTCTGTCATCTTTGAAAGATAACTGTTAAAGAGAAGAAATAAGTATGCTTTTTTGCTCATAATATGAGCTCGGCCATTTTCTGCTTTGCCTGCCATTGAAGCTGGGAAAATATTTCTCTTAACAATCTACAATGATAGCCCTTCACAGTACTAAACAGAAAAGTAAAACCTGCTGCAGCAAAAACAGCATCAAAACAAGAATAAGCAAGTATACACTAGTGGCATTACAACACAGAATCACAGCACAACATAAGCACCTGACAGAAGGCATATCATGTACCCAATCTTACACTATAATTCCTATATCCTTCTTCAAACGCTATGGATTCCAGTAAATTAGGTGGTATTATTTGTAATGCAGAGTTTGGATTTAGGCTACAATCATTTCCCTATGACCTTTTATAATAGAGTATAATTTAATCCTTAGTAAGGCTAGGAAATTTTCAAGAACTGTGATTCCCCAGACCTGTGTGCAGCAGTTCTCAGCTTCTACTCTCCCTATTTATTAAGCCCTCTTTAGGGGAGAGCATTTGCTGGGGTGAGTATTTGCGTGGGTGATTAGTTTCAAAGGGATTCATTTACAAGTGATCTGGAAGAGTTTAACAAGGAGAGCTACAAGGAGGGACAACACAGAGGACTTTTTTACATGGACTGTTTTCAAACTTAAAAGACAATGATTGCGAGCAATTACCCCCTGCAGTCGTACTCCATTGAGGACATAACTCTACAAGCTACAAGTTACTTGCTAAAAACTGCAATGGCAAAGTTAATCATATTTGCTCTGTTTGCATGCACGGTGCTCCCTAAGATACTTCCTTTAACCATCCTATTGTCTGCCAGTATGCTCCCATCCACATACTCCTGCTCTTATACACTTTATAACTACTTGCAACACCTTTGTCCTCCAGTTACTAACAAGACACAGATGTGTAGTTTCTTCAAATTCTCTTCCCACATCTTTTCCCTCTTTTACCTACTTTTGCTGGCTGCAGAGGATATCTCTCCAAACCCTGGACCCTGCTCCATATCATCATATTTTCGTCCTCGTTTTCCTGCCAACTTGTGCAAATCTTCTCATTCCTCTACTTTCTCTAGTCTCAAATTCCGACTCTTCCTTCTTCCTGTCTTCCCTTTTCTTGTGTCCTTCTTAACAACCGCTCTTTACTGCTCTTTAACAAATCTACATTAATCCATGATCTTTTTTGTTCTAATTCACTTAGTCTTCTCTGCTCTAACAGAAACTTAGCTCTCACAGAATGATACCACCATTGAGGCTGCACTTTCTCATGGCTCACTTCCCCCGAACCATTGGACGTGGTGGGGGAGTTGGAATTCTCAAACCTATTTTTATTCCTCCAGCCTTCTCATTTAACTCTTTTGAGGTGCATGCCCTTCAGATTTTCCACCCTCTCTCTGTTCATGTAGCTGTCATTTATAGACCTCCTTCAGCCTCCTCCTCTGCTGCCTGCCTTTCTGACTTTGACATCTTTATTTCTTCCTCTGCACTAACAGCCCTGCAATCATCCTTTGGAATTTTAACTTTCACATTGATGATGCTTCACAACCCTGGCCCTCTCGTTTTCTCCACCTAACTTCCTCCTTTGAGCTCCAGCAGTGGACAAACACTCCTACTCATAAGGATGGCCACTTTCTGGGTCTAGTCTTTACTAAAACAACTCTCTCTCTTTGGTTTTAACAGTGAACCCTTCCCCCTATCCAATCACCATGTGGAACATTTTCCATTTCTCACTCTGTGTCCACCTGCTTCTTCCTGCATTGTTTGGATCTGTAATCCAAAAAAGTTGGGGTTTTCATCCAGAAAAGTCGGGTTTAGCAGTGAAAATTCGATAAATTTTCGGATCATCAATCATACAATACGCAATTTTTTTCGAGAAAAATTATTGATGAGGTCAATTTGTGGAATGAAGTTAGGTTGACTGAGTTTTAATTTAATTTGAGATTGAGTTTTGGTAAATAGGTCCCAAAGTGTAGATTTTGAGACCACTATTGACCTGGATATTGTGTATAACCTTGCATTTATCTATACTAAACCTCATTTGCCAATTTGCTGCCCAGTTCTCCAGTTTAGTTTCTCTTTTACAATTCAAAGGGGTGGTTATTATGGGAGTTTATGCCAACTGACCAGCTTCATTTTCTGCACAACTTTCTTTTCTCTCTCTTTATAGGGGCCATATACAAAGACCCCAAATGCAGGTTCTACAGCACTAAGAGGCACAACATCACACTCTAAGATGGTAGACTTTCAGAGTCTGCCTTTTTGCTGCATTTGGCTTTAATAAATCTTAAAAAGTTTGCTTGGTAGCTCATGCTGAATTAAAGATTGAAGGATAAAAAATTTAAACTGGTGAGCACAAGGCAACCTTGTCCTAACCCCCTGCAATATGGTAGGCATAACATTCCATGGTCTTTGGCAGCCACTTAATGATGCTGATGGATAGGGAAAGCAAAGATGTATGTCCATGTGTCTCCCAGAGTCCAGCCTCCATGAAAACTGCTGCAGAACACAAGCAGAACTGTATTCATGTCTAAAGAGTCCTTGTGCTTTATAAGGTGTATGAAAGATTATTATAGTCATACGCCCTACCCCTTATTGTAACAGAGCCCTGAAGGAGTTTTGAGGGGCTTGTGGGATGATGCTAACATTTTTCATAAATAACACTTTCAAATGGAATATACTATGTGAAGTGATACTTGGGGTACTATGTGAAGTGATACTTGGGGTGGTCCAGTGGAGGCCAGTGGAGTTTAGGGAGGTTTAGTTCTCCTTTAAACATTGTTGTACACATATGAAGCACTAGTTTCCACTTCCATGCCTCTTTGATCCCCTCCCCTTTTAGCAATTGTGCGTATAAAAAAAATGAAAAACAATGACATTGCATTCATCCTGCCATTTTAGGGTGAAAAGAGACAATAGAGAAAGGATGTGAATAAAAAGTTATGAGTATTCATGTCATGAAGATAATCATATAGGACATGTAATACTCAAATTGTGAGGTTGAAAAATTGAATTACTACGCGTGAGAAATGATAACTGCCAAAAACACACTATGGATTTTTCACAACTGACTGTAATTTAATTAATGATACACTGCTGAATGTTGTAAATAATATCTCAATGTAAAAAAGAAAAATGAAACGTGGAAGATGAATACAGAAATGCAGCTCTGCTGGTATATAATTGCCTACGGCAGCATTTGCCTTCCGCCTGCTACAAGACTGACAACTTGTAATAGCCTGGCAGCTTCACGATTTGCCTATTAATTATTGTTTAGAAGATTTATAGCTACATTTTGACTCTAAATATTCCACATATTAGCAGAGCCCTTTATAATGTGCTTCATTTTAGGCACACGGGAAAATCTATTTCTACTTGCATTACTAACAACCTGGTCTTGGTCTTTAGTAGAATAAGCCTCTATAGTTTGCAAAAACAGCATATATTTTATTCTCAGCACATAACAGATGATTATATATATATATATATATATATATATATATATATATATATGTGTGTGTGTATATAGAGTATTCAAATGCTAAAGCAACTTTATAAATCCATAAATCCTCTGCGTGTAACACTCAGACTAAGGTTAAATTCTCTCTGAGAGCTTCGGGTGCATTAATCCTCCAAAAGGAAAAATGTCAAGAACCAGAGAATTGCTAACAGCATGTGAAGGACATGAAACAACAGTTATAAGGCATCCTAAGGACTAGTTACATTTAAGTAATTTTATTTTTCTAATTACTGTATTTGATGTAAAGCTGTCAGCACAATTTTGATTTTAGAGTGATTCAATGACAATGAAAATACTCTGGAATTAAAAGAAATACATTATCTAACTCTTATACAGTAACAATGTGTTTGTTGATAAAAGAATTATCAGACGGAGAGAGGCAATGGCATGTAAGGTATAAAAGTGTGGGTGGAGATATACTATGGATACATTGCTGGTGCCATCTTTAACTAGTTAGAGTGTGAAATACTCCACAGAAGGATATTGGTACAATAAGAGCATCACAAAATAGTGGTACGTTATAAAGGTTTTTAAATGGGAATGTTTATTGACTTTAAATTAACACCAGATCACCTACAAGTTTGGGACATGTTATCCAGAATGTTTGGGACCTGGGGTTTTCCAGATAATGTATCTTTTCATAATTTGGATCTTCATACTTTAAGTCTAATAGAAAATCATTAAATATTAAATAAACCCAATAAGCTGGTTTTGCTTCTAACAATAATTCATTGGGGCAAATTTTCTAAAGGGCGAAGTAACTAACGCGGGCGAAAATTCACCAGCGTGACGTCATTTCGGTACTTCACCGTTTTACTAACGGTCGCTGGCGTAACTTTGCTAGTGAAGGAGATGGACTCTAGCGGTACTTTGCTCCCTAACACCTGCCGAATTTGTGCTCTGGCGAATGGACATAACTACGCAAATTCACTAAGATGCGGATTTTACTGAACGTTACCTCTTGCGCCAGACTTGCCTTCGCTGGCCCAAACCAGGCGAAGTGCAATAGATTAGATAGGAGTTCCTAAAAAAATTGTTGAAAATTTCCCAAAACACGCTAGCATCTTTATCTTGTGTCAATACAAACTTTACAGCAATAAACACTGACACAGCGCTGTTTTCAAGCTCTATGGGGCCTATTTACTAACATTTAAATTTCTATCTTTTCTTGAATCATATTTTTTTCTCTAAAAATTTGTGTTTATTAATCTCTCTAACACCTCAAGATTTATAAAGTGTAAAAACCAGAAAAACTTCAAGTAAAAGCAGTCGAGGTCCTACAGAAATCAAAGGGAGCTGCACTGATCCTATTGGACCTTTTTTTAGCCATTCAGAGTGTTAGAGTTCTTCAGATTGTTTTTCATTAGTAATAGTGTAAAACAAATAATTTTAAAGGTTTTAGCATTTTTGTTCAACTTTTTTGTGTTTGTACTTTTTTATTCAGATCTTTTAACACATTTTAAGGCATTTGTGAGATTACAAAAAAAGGAGTTTAAGGGGCAGATTTATTTTTTAAAAAAAACACAAATCTTTCAAGATTAATTATACCCCATCCCTGGAAATAGCTTGAATTCTAAAATACACCATCTAAAACCTGGTGCAGTCATGTACAAGTCAATGGCCGAGGTCCCTTGAAACATTTGAAGATGTTAACAGCCTTCATGATGTTTGAGTTTTTTTTCAGGGGGTTTCACTAGAAAACTCTACACAAAACCCCAAACCTGCTGATTTCATTTTTTTGTCATTCTAGTTTTTTTTTCCATTAGAAACCATTCCAGTTATGAGTTAATTCGAGGTCAAAAAAGCTCACATAACTGTAAAATTCGACTTTTGATAAATAACCCCCTAATCAGGGTCGCTCCACCAATGAGGCGAGTTGGGCCACTCGCCTCAGGCGGCAGCTCCCCACTGGTTGCCAGGGGTGGCAAAAATGCAGCTCCTGGTAACCAAGAGCCGAATTTCCGGTTTTCAACCCGGAAATTCAGCTCTTCTACTGCAGAGAGCACAATTGTGCTCTCTGCACTAGCGACGTGCACCGCCCGACCCCCTCCAGCACTGAAAAGGTGAGCGCCGTGAGGAGGGGTGGGGGCGGCAACGGAAAGCCGTCTCAGGTGGCATAAAGGCAAGGATCGCCGCTGCCCCTAATTGTTCTTTTAAAAAACTGTAAAACCACTAAAATGAGAATGTTGATAAATACACGGTTAACATGTAAAAGCAGCGAGCTGAGTAGGCACAGTAATGTCCGTATGTTGCATAACAGATAACGGATGTAGCACTGGTATGTATTACTATGAGTATCCACTTGTGTCTGAAATTTAATGAAGAACATGTGTAGTATAGTGGAAGTATTTTGCAAGGTTTATATTCCTATTTATGTGGAATTTTACATGGAATGTCACAAGTGACCCATGCACTTCGTAAATCTGTTACATTTTGTATTTCTTGTAATTGAGCAGCCAGGGACTGAAAGAATATAATGCCACTTTGAATTAGTAAGTGGTCTATCTCAATGAGCCAGCCAGTTTCCCACTGGTCTAATTCACACTGTAATGCTGTATTATTCTCTCTCCTGTGACATAAAGGTTAACAATAATGATTAAATGGTAGAAAATGATACAGTGTGTGAGACAGAGAAGAACAAACAACTGATGATTCTTATCTGCAAGACATTCATCCAACAAAATCTCAGCATCTCTCTTGCTGTTGTTTTGCCGCTGAAGCTTTTGATATGCCTGTTTTGCTGTCTGTTAGCAAATTATTCTAGTTCAAAAGCAAGATCATCAGCACACTTGCTATAATACTGGCAACAACCCAGGCAATTGGTTCAACAATGGGTTAATTGTACAAGCTTTACCAGTTGCGAGAGAGGCACAGCCGTTTGCCAGTATTATAGTAAGTATGACAATGATCAGTGTAAGACTGGAAAAGGAAATCCAAAGGTATTCTGGGAATGCTGTGATATAGGATGTAAGTTGCAGTCGTAAGCAGGGGCCCATCAACATTGGGTCCCACTGGGATATTTTCAATATTCAGATGAGCCAATTAGATCATGAATGACTGAACTGCCCTCTGACTAGTCTTGCATACCCAGGTGTTTAGGCAGTATGGTCAAAATCAGCCAAATGTCGAATAAGGAACAGATCAGGAGTAGGACAGTGCAGGACAGGATGGAGCGGGCATAGAGAGCTGGACTGGACAGAGAGGGCAGGACAGGACAGAGCAGGCATAGAAAGCTGGACTGGAACAGGAGCATAACTAGAATAGGCAGGGCAGTGGCGGACCTACCGGGGGAGCAGGGGGTGCAATTGGGCCAGGGCCCGCACCCCCTCAGGGCCCCCCGGCAGCTCGCGCACTGCAGATTTCTGGCCGCATCGGCCAAATTTCAGGTAAAAAAATCTGGTGCGGAGGGGGGCGGGGGCCCGGCGGCACGTTCCGCACCAGGGTTGCCCCCCTGCAGTTACGTTACTGAGGCAGGGCAAGGCAGGACAGGACAAGGCAGGCACGGCAAGGTCAAGTTCAGGTGAGGCAGACAAGGCAGGGTACAGAGCCAGACAAGCCATAGTGCTCAGGAAGACCAATGCTCAGGCACTGGATGTGAGGAGGGCTGGCCTTATAAAGGGCAGGGTCAGCCCTGATTGGCTGACACCAACCCAGCAATTAGGATGCTGGGTGAGTTGACTAATCCTGGGACCCAACAGAGGACTAAATAGGAGCTTGCTGGCTGTTCTCCTGGCCTGGTGGTTACGGCAGGCAGTCAGCAACCATGAAGTCCCAGGATCAAACCCCAGCATGGCCTACCATTTAGGCGTGCACAGCCAGCTATAGACTTTGCTATTAATACACTGAATATTGGTTATGGAAAACTGATTATATTGAATAATAACTAACTTGAATCATTAAAATGGAATTTGGTATGGTCCTGGACTGCTCCAGTCCTAATACAGGTATGGGTACTGTTATACAAATTACTCAGGACCCGGGGTTTCTGGATAAAGGGATCTTTCTGTAATTTGGATCTTCATAGTAAAAAAACATTAAATAAACCCAATGGGATTGTTTTGCCTCTAATTTTTTTATTATATCTTAGTCTGGATCAAGTACAAGGAACTGTTTTTCTATAACACCAAAAAAGAAAATGTTTAAAAAATTGTAATTTGAAGTAGAGGCTGATTTATCATTATATTAACATTATATTCACATTTTTACTGTGTTTTATATTTTTTTAGTGCTAAAACTCACAATTTCAAATAAGAGCTTTCAAAACTCGAATGTTTGATATTTATTAAGAGCAAAAACTTTCTAAAAACTCTCATCTTAGCATCTGAAACTTGCAAGTTCATATAGTAGTTGTCCTAGCAAAATAAGTGTTTTTTGCAATTTTCCACATTTTTCTCAAGAGTTTGTAGAGCCATTGAAAATTATGAGTAAAATATGAATTTGTAACATTTTAATAAATAAGCAAACATTCAAGTTTTTTTATTCAAATTTTAAAAAACGCTAAAATTCACAAATGTAAATTTTGATAAAGCTTCCCAGGGTCATGTTGCAGGATTACTAGGTAATTGGGAATCATAATTTACAAAATTGTCTCCCTGTGTGTGGGGTGTTTTGTGTTATGCATTCATCCCTATGTGACCCAATTTGAAAATATGAAGATTGTATTTGCATTGCTGCATTTTGACATGCAATCCCCTGTGTCTACAATTAAATTTTTTTTTAAAAAAAAAACATGGTTGATGTGGTGACAGTATGAATTTTTTGTGATGCCATAGAAAAATAGAAAAAAGATGAGGGATTTTAAGTTTCCTTGTTGCTGTCTTTCTATTGATTTTTACAGTCTTAAGAAAATTGAAAACTGCCAGAGGCAGTGTCATGGGCATAGAAACCCAGACTTCTTTACACAATTTTCTGAAAGCTTAAATAATGCTTGATCCCCAGTGATATTATTGGTTTAGAGGTGCACTGCTGGAAGCTTCTGATAACTGAAACTGACAACTGCTTTCAAACTCAGAGAACCACTTTATGGGTTTGTCTTGTTATGAATAGCTTATTTTTTAAAACTATATTTTAAAAAGGCGTACACGTAGAATGGTCATATTAGCTAGTGATGGGCGAATTACTCCCATTACGATTCGCCCGAAAATTCGTGAAGAACTCGTGAAACTCAAAAATTGACACCCGCGTCAATTTTGGACGCACGTCGGAAAAGTCGTTTGTGGCCAGCGTTAAAGTCAATGGGCGTCTGAATAGTGTAGTTTTTTGATGCCGGCGAATCTTCACAGAAGTTTTTCGACTTTATTCTAGCGAGACACAGAATTTCGCCACAAATTCGCATCAGGAGCATTTATTCGTCCATCACTAACATTAAGGGGCAGATTTATCAAAGGTCGAAATATACTTCGAAATTCGACCATCGAATGGCTATACTTCGACTTCAAATATCGAAGTTGAAGTTTTTTTACTGCATTTGACCGTTTTGTGGTCGAAGTAAAATCGCTCGAACGATTTCAGCGATCAATCGAATGATTTTACTTCAACTACAAAAAACTTAGAAAAATGCATTAGAAGGTCCCCATAGGCTAACATAGCACTTCAACAGGTTTAATTTGGTGAACTATTGGTCAAAGTTTTTTTAAAGACACAGTACTTCGATAATCGAATATTCGAACTATTTTACTTCGAATCGAAGTCATAGTATCCTATTCGATGGTCGAAGCATCCAAAAAATTACTTCGAATTTTTAATTTTTATACTTCGAAAATTCCCTCGAATTCACTTGACCCTTGATAAATTTGCCCCTAAGTATTATCAGTTATATGTTTCTAAATGTCAGTTGCCAAAGAATTGTACAACATGGATATTGTCTTTATCCAAAAATTGATTGTGTAATATCGATTTACTTTATGTTCTTCCCTTCTGAGCTGATGTAGTTTGCATATAATTTTTAACAGTTCATTGGTTCTGTGTAATAAATGAGAGCCATCTAAAGCGAGAAGTTGCATTTATGAATACATCTGACATTTATTTCATAACTGTGGACAATTTGTTGTCACACTCTTTCATTTGAGCCAATAAATGTCACTGTACTTTAAAGGGGTTATTTATTAAGATCTGAATGCAAAAAACTTGAAAAACATGAGTTTAAAATCCGAATCTTTAGTGGAAAAAAGTATTATTGCCTGGGAATAGAAAAAGTCTGAATCTGAAAATCCTCCATCTCAGACCTGCCGAGGTTGTATATAAGTCAATAGGAGAGGTCCCTATCCTATTTGGAAGTTTCTGTGGTCTGCTCTGAAATTAGCCAGAAAATCTGACTATTTTGGGCTTTTCGGGGAAAAAACTACAAAATCAAGGGAAAAACTACAAAATCGAGTTATTCGAGAGATTCGGAGTTTCACTTGATTATATCAAGTTTGTCAAATTAAATCGTGCTTTATTAATAATAAATACGATCCAATTGTGGATTCTAGTTTGGTCTGATATTTGTTTTTGTTTACCGTAAATACTCGGATTTTGATAAACAAGGCCCTAAATGTAAATGTTTGTTATGATCTTTTGCAAAAATATCATTGTAGAAGCCTGACATATTTGGGCTCATTACAAACTGCAAAACTGTGCAAACATAGCAGTTATAAAAGGGGTTTGTGACTCCTTGAAACTAGCAAAACACTGGTTCAGACCACTTTGTTGAATTGTCATCAAGTTAAAAAAAACGCAGGGCACATGGATTTAAGTGAGCCCTGTAATTAATACAACTGAGTTGCACAAAATGAATTTACCAATAACACAGTTTCCAGTACAACAGGCATTAGATTGCTAGAAGTGATACCCAGGGCAACCATCAGAAATCACGGGGGGCCCGTACAACAACATTTTCTGGGCCCCCACACCACAGTAAAAAAGCCACACATTCATCTGAGCTAAAACAGTAAATGTGGAGATGTGGGCCCTAGTGTTGGCATTGTTGTTATAGTTACCGTAGATCCCACATGCCCCCATGTAGAGTAACACACTGTGCACTACAGTCCAGTTCCTTCCAAGTGCTCAGCTTCTAACCACTCCCACTCTGCATCATCCTATCATGCACGCTCCTGGGACAGAATGGAATGCACCATAAGCTCTTCCTACAGGAGGGCAGGCTAGCAACTAAACTAAAGCTCTAAGCGCAGGCACAGATGGCAGCATTGCTTGAAGCAAGGTTTATAACCAGCAGCGGGTCCATTCGGCGGCAGCGACTTTTGATTCTTTGTGAAGGGGCCCCCTTTGCACTTCAAAACCTGCCGGGCCTGGTACAGCTGTACCCGCTGTGCCCCCCTGATGGCGATCCTGGTCATAGCATTAACACACATGGATGTGTGATTTATCAACTTTCCGCAAAAGTTGTGCAGCATGTTTTTTTGTATGTGCTCATTAATGTGCAGGAGTTCTGGGGAAAAACAGTAGTAAATAATATGGTAAATTATTCACCATGCAAGTATTCAGAGTGTCTAAGAACATCCATCTGTATCCCATATAAAAAAGCTAAAAATACAGCAGGGCAAGGCTTTCACGTTTCTCTTCTTTTTGATTATTAGTAACATCTTCTCCAAGATATAGTGGTGCATGGTAACTTGCCAGCAAAAGACAAGACATTGGGACCTTCTGTTGACATGTAGTATGTTTTGGTAGAACAGACAGACTGTCATATTCAGCACATTATACCACTATGTAATATAATACATAAATGGAATGAAAAATCACAAGTGAAGTATAAAAATGTACTTTTTTAAAAGCAGTAATGTTCATTGAACAATTTATTGCATTGCAAATGTTATTTCTGCTACATTCCATCTCAATTTTCAATTATCTTTAAAGGAATATTTTTCATTTTATGTTTTTCTTCTTCTCTCCTCTCCTATAAACCTTAGTCTTTTTATCATTGGCAATGATTATTTTTCATTTAGTTCTCATAGGCTAATGTCACACCAAGGGGCAGATTTACTAAAATGTGAAGTGGCTAATGCTAGTGACTTTTCGCCAGCGTTGCCAACCGCAGGGACATCGCCAGTTTACTTACAGGTGCAGGCGCCAATTTGCTAGCGAAACAGACCATCGCTATCGTCATTCGCACGCCAGGCGACTTTTTGCTCTTTCGACAGAGTTGCCTTCGCAACCTGAGACCAGGCTAAGTGCTATAAAGCAGCTATTATTAGCTTTATTAAGGTTCCCTGGACATGTGTAATATTTATAATAAAGACCTCCATACAACTTTAAATTAACCGTCGTATGCAAATTGACCTGAGTGCAAGATGACTAGTAAATTTTCGCTAGGCAGAAATGAATGCTAGCGCATCTTCACTTTGAAATGCTTGCACTGCCAAAGTAACGCTAGCGAAAAGTCGCCATCGTTCAGTGCCCAGGACAAAACTCTCTATATTATTAAATTGGCGTAGTCTGAGTGAATTTTGCACCTGGCGAAGTGTTGCCATGGGTGCAAAACGGACGTTGGCAAAAATTCACTGGTTAGTGAATCTGCCCCCAGGTGTTTTGTGCTGGAAGAGAAAAAGCGAATCAGCTGCTACGCACCCTGTGGTCAGGTAGATATCTTTCCTGCCAGTATGCATTGCCAAAAGAGTGAGTAGAAACGGATTGGCGTTTTTCCTCCAGCAGAACACATTAGCCTATGAGACCAAAAGCCAAACAAATGCAGACACCATAAAGCAGTTTGGAGCAGATCGATATGACATTAGTCTAGCATCTCGCAATTTGATTCTTCTTTGTCTCATACACTAAACTCTGTGCATTTGCTCTTGTGTTTTCCCCTTCTACTTACATTTATTTTTGGTATCCCACTATTTATCTACCACTTCTCCATTTTCTTCTTTCTCTCCTTAGTTCCACTGTTTGCATTATATCACACTCCCTTCTATTCTATGGTCTACATTTTTCTTTCAGTCCTCTGCTTGACCTTGTATCTTCATTCCCCTATTCTATACCCCAACAATTGTTTTATCTAAAGTGTATTTTCAGACTTATGAACTAGAACAGAGTGCTGCTCTCTCCCAGTCCTGGGCATGCAACATGATTGGACATTGATACTTGAATCTTTTGTCCAACAATGCCGCATGCCCAGTGCTTAAAGAGAGCGCTGCACTCTGTACTAGTACATAAGTCTGCAGAAAGCACTTTTCTATTATCTCAATCAACTGACAGAGATAATCTCTCCAAAAGGGAAGGATCGGGCAGCTGCTGGGGAACAAACCTTTTTGGGGAGGAAAGGCCCCCTGTTTCACATATACCTTATATTCACGGCATGAACACCACCTCCATGATCTTTGAGTGAAACCAAGAGACTGAGCAAATAGAGTTAATTTGAGGGATTGTGGGCACAGACATGCTGAGTTATGCTCTTTAAATGACCTTTGACATGTTTTAATATATAATTTTTGTGAAAATGGAAATACCCTATAATTATTCATACATTTGGTTATATAGTCCAATATTCTGCATCATTTCTAGAAAGCGCAATGTTATTTGTTTAAAAATCCCATCACTTTAAACTCATATGGTTTCTTCCCTAAATCATACATAAATAATATATAAGTCCCACGGAACACAATAGATTGGAGACTGAACAGTTGGAGAATATTAAAGAAGAAGGAAAGTCATTTTAACCTGGGGGTGCCAAAAGTTAGGAACCCCAACTGATAACATTTACTTACCTGACACCCCGGCTGGTGCTCCTATCAGCAGAACACTGCACCAACCCTGGGTTCTTCCAGCGAGCACCACAGTGAGATCATCTTCTTTGTGTCCTAATTTTTCAACTTTCCCGGGGCAGACGCATTCACAGTAGAATGAAATAGCTGACTTTTTCATTAATGTTTGGCTTTTTACTCTACTGCGCATGCGCAGCAGCAAGAAGAATCAGGAAGAGAAGCGCTCCGTGGTGCTCACTGGAATAACTCTGGGCTGGTGCAGTTTTCTGCTGATAAGAGCACTGGCTATGGGTGTCAGGTAAATAAATACAATCACTTGGGGGTGCCTAACTTCTGGCACCCCCAAACACAAAAAGACTTTCCTTCTCCTTTAAAGTAACAGATAAATGTCTTCGAATAGCAGCGCACACCAGCTAGAAACATTAGTTTGATGAAATGACAAATCAAAAAACTAAAAAGGTCCCCAGAATTCATGGCCATACTGTATAACTAGTGGGAAGATACAATACATGCAGAATGATTATATTCTTTCAGTTAAAATGAATTCTTAGCATTTTCTAAAGCAAAGTTAGTCATTGTTAGCTTGCTCTATGAATGTAGCACACAGACATTCTCATTATTATAGGACTTAAATGAGGCATCATAATGGTATGAGTAAGTACAAAAGCTTTGTATTCTGGTGTTAGGAATTTACAGTATTTTCCCAGTGAGCTTTATACTAAAGTCATTTTACATTTTCCATACTGTATTTGTCTTTCAGTTCCCATGACCTAATACATCCAGATACAATATATTTCTCATCACAGAGGCAAATTAAAAATACAATATACTGTGCCCTTTTGATCAAAATGAGTTCCATGAACAGGGCTCGTGCTGAATCGTTGAACAAGGGGTTATACTGCCCGTTTAAGACTACAGCTGCATTGGAAACCTTTTAACAGTGTCTGGATTTCTATGTTAACTACTACGTTAATGTATTTTACAACTTATTGATATAATAATACAAACACAAATGTTGCTTAAGCTAAAAACAAAGGCAGTTCTTCTAGTCAATATTGGTGGTTTAAACATTCACTGTCCATTGCAGCGGGTGAAACTTGAATTATTAGCAATAACCCCCACCATATGTTACATAGAGCTGCCGATCAGACTTGCACGGTGCTCAGGAGGAATTTTAAACCTTTCATTGATATCATTAGGTTCTCTTCAGGTCAGACCATAGCATCTCAAGTAAACTGAGGACTTTGCCATTCCAAAACAGACATTTTCTTGTAAGTCATCCTTTATTTTAGGTCATTGTCTTGTTGTAGGTGAAGGACCTCTACCTTTTCATTCACGTGTACACTTGAAAATGTTCATTTCTGATAATCAATAATAATTTATTCGCCCATCACTACTCAATAAGGCAGTTAAGCAAACCCAAAACACAATACTCCACCATCATGCTTGACAGCTAGGATTGGCATTGGCATGTAGTGCTTTTTTCCTTCAAAATGTAGGAGCTCATTTACGAGCTCAAGTGCATTGGGCTAAAATGAAAGTCAATGTTGTGTGTATTGGCACTATTCATTAACATTCAAACATGATCCTTACACTTCCACATTGTTGTATCAGTTCTTTGTTATGCATATTTCTGTGCAAATAGGCTTATTGATGCAAGGTAATTTTAGGGTTCCCTCAGGTGGCTGCATCATTTAATGCAATAGACTTGCATACAAAAATCACACAATAAAGCAGCATTAATGCCAAAACTCAGAAGTTACACCATCCCCAAAAATTTCAGCCGTGATGTGCGTCCAATTAACTAACTGTGTTTACAGTATTTAGGCAATGCACCACACACTGAAATGTAACATTTAGGGGGTTATTTAACAAAATCCAAAAATATCTCATTATTCATTACATCCAACCAAATCCGCACAGGTTATTCGTCAATACATTTTCCCGATAATATCCTGTGTGGGAAAAAGCTCGAATCATATGAATTTTTCAGATTTTCCGCCTGAAAACCACAAAATCTTTTTTCGTGGTTCGTGGATTATTGCATATAACACAGCTCAGATCAGGATATCTTCGGGACTTCTTCCATTGACTTATATACAACCTCGGCTCGTCTGAGATCATATTCATATTTGGACTTTTTCAATCTTCATGATATAATAAATCCCGATTTATATTATATTTTTATATTTATTATAGTTAAAAATACTCAAATTTTTTGAGTTTTTGGCATTCAGACTTTAAGGTGCAGATTTATCAAGGGTCGAAGTGAAAATTCGAATTAAAAAAAAACGAAGCATTACTTCAAAATCGACCCTTGATAAATCTGCCCTTAATAAATAACCCCCTTAATCTAAAATATGTGTTGCATAAAAAAGTTAAAATATAGGAGTATATATATATATATATAAAAAAATAAAAAGATACATAAATAATATATTTTTAATCATTTTGTTGATTTTGTTATTTGTTGTCATACATTAGGGCTACTGTAACCTGCAGCTTACAGTCCTTCCAGATGCTCATTTTACCGGCTTCCTTTTCTATTTCTTTTCGTGCTTTCCAAAAGAATAAATACAGCACAAGTCTGCTTGAATTGCAAATTGCCTTGTTAGTGTTCCTTCACTAAAGGTCAGTTTACATGTAGAATATGTAAAGCTCTAAGAAATGAAAAAAACATATTTTAAAGTAGGGATGTAGTAATCCCTAATTTAGCATCCATACAGTTATTCTGTAATAAATATTGCTTACAGATATTGCTATTATTTACAGAATGTCTTATTAGATATCCCATCCCCAGTCTGTCATGAAATGTTAATATACAGTAGGTAGTAGTCTAGGCAGTTGTAGTGCTCTCTGAAGTCTCTCTAACATTCAAATGTACTCACTAGAGAAGGGAAGGTATGGATTCCTTGATTAGCCATAATACCATGCTTTAGAGAATGACCTAAGAAGTCCTGAAAGCTCGTATTTTACAAACTCCTTATTCTCATTGCGCGTGAGTTAGCTGGGAGTTATGCAGATCATTTCTGTAAAGAATAATCAACCCATATATTGTTTTTTATCATACCGTTACTTCCATTTACTTAGCTGCGCCACAGGAACAAAGCAGTGTTATATTTGGGGCTGGAGTACAATGGGTTATATACAGTACTTTTTAAAATGCTGAAAATCATAAGCCAAATTATATATAAACTATCCCCTCCTGAATATCTCTAATCCTAGTATCCATCTAGCTTCTTTCATAAAGTCAAGCTTATTAGACCTGGCAATGCTTCTAAAATTAAATACAGATAAATGTTGCCCACCAGTATGCATTTTTTTTATAAGTTCATAAACACACTGTTTACAGATACTTACCTTGTAAGCCATTATGTCTGTACCCACTTCAGATCTCTCTCTACTGCTACTAATTAGTTATGAAATATTGTATAAATATATCTCTGGAAAAAACGATTCACACTGATCTTAAAATAAATCTTTGATCCTGCCTGTTCTAACACAACCACAGCTTATTTTCAAGTTACTTGTCATGTAAGTTCACATCAGAGGTATAAACATATTCAAGGGAATGCTTCTTTTAATCATTCTGAAGATTTTATATTACTGTAACCTTTAAAGGTTTTCAGCCTTTTTGGATTAAGGCCACACTTTTGTTGACAATGTTTGGCTGGATTCCCCATTAACAATAATAAGGTTAGCTAAGAGTAATATCAAAAGATGTTCCTAACAGTTGTATATAAAACAGTAAATCAGAAATCAACCTCCTTTTTTTGATTGTCCCCCTCCACATCATAGCCAACCCCCCACACTGAGGAATCCCACAGTTTGTGATCAACTTTTTTGATAAAAGTGAACAGAAGAAGTTACTTTACACAAGAAAATCAGCAGTTAAGCCCTATGGGCATAACAGTTGTTAACCAGCCTTATTAGCAGAGGCCTGCTATAAAATACATCTGCATATCAAAACAGGCAATTGATCTTTTGGTTGGCATGGCTTGTTAGACAGTATCCCCAATATCACCATGTCAGGTGTTTCCAAAAGAAGTATCATTCATGAAACAAAACATGCATGCCAATTATTCATGCTGGGGGTGAATTTACTTGGGGCAAGTACAAAAATGATACATATTGTGTATGAATATGTACGAATGAATAAGTGGTTAATGACCCTTTTTCAAGAATGGCCATGTTTATGACCTTGCTTACAGGACGTGAGCAGTAATCTCCGTGTGATTTATAAGCATTAAACCTGACTTACTAGCCTTAATGAAATCTGAAATTGATTAAAACCCAAATGAAAAAAAATTCAAAAACCTTACCAACAACTGGAAACTTAATAATTTTTTTCTACCATGTGTTCAAGTTAGTTCTCATTATGGAGATTTGAGGGGGATATTTATTTGCTTGTTGGATTCATAGCTGAATGCCTGATGTCATAATGTCTTTACAAGTCTGTTACATTTTTATCAGCCATGGGGAACCCCAAGCTATGAAGTTCTTGATGGTCTGTATTTGATGATTGTGCCTGCTCACTTTGCACGCCAAGGCACAGACATTATGGTTCAGTATACAGTATTGCAAGAGCACATACCTTGTAGTTTCATACCAGCATTCTCGAACAAGAAAACGTATCAAATATTTGTTCTTGACCACTGATGAATTGGCCTGTTGTGCCCACTTGGTATTATAAGAACCCTATAAGACGGAAGGTTCATGGACTCAAAATGGCCAACTCATTCTCTTAGAATCCTTATCCAGTCTCTAGGACAGACTCAGTACTTGGCCAGGCTTGGTTAGCACCTACAGCTTATGTACAAATTAATTTCTGTCCAACACCTGAATAGGCATGGGCAACATCAGAAAGTTATGACAACATCAGGAAAATGGATTTTCATTGTCATGGAACTATTGTACTGTACTGTGCCTCTGGGTTGGCACACTAAGCCTTGACATACTGTAGTATAGAATTTCATACCTCATTATTGAGGTGTTTAGTAGTAGGCTTAAAATTTAATTTAGTAATATTGTGAACAAATCCGTGTCTGGGTGCAGCACCACTGGGCGTGTTCATTTATACACACTAAAATTAGGTCTACACTCACAAGACTTGTATATAAATATACATGTAGAGTTATTTGTCAAAGTTTGAAATATGGGGCAAATTTACTTAAGGTCGAATATCAAGGGTTCATTAACCCTCGATATTCGACTGTCGAAGTTAAATCCGTTGACTTCGAATATGGAAGTCGAAGGATTTAGCGCTATTCGTTCAATCAAACGAAAAATCTAACAATTAAATTGTTCGATTCAAAAGATTTTAATCCATTGATCGAACAATTTTTGTTCGACCTAAAAAACATTACAAAGCCTAATATTGAATTCGGTAGCTTTTAGGTGGCGAACTAGGGGGTCGAAGTTTTTTCTTAAAGAGACAGTACTTTGACTATCAAATGGTCAAATAGTCGAACGATTTTTAGTTAGAATCGTTCGATTCGAAGGTCGAAGTTCGAAGTAGCCCATTCATTGGTCGAAGTAGCCAAAAAAAACATTCAAAATTTTACGTTTTTTCCCTCTATTCCTTCACTCGAGCTAAGTAAATGGGCCCCATAGAGTAATGTGAATTTTTTTAAACTCTAATAAATTAAATTTTATGCACAATTCGAATGATATGTTATTTATGAAAAAACCTGCCGAATTGCTGTTTTAGCCTATGGGGGACCTCCTAAACCCTATTTGGAGTCATTTGGTGAACTTTGAAAAATCTACATTTCATAGGGGAAATACTTCGATTCAAATTCGATTGTATGTGCTAAAAATTAAATTCGAACAATTCGAATACAGCCTATTCACCCGAAAGTAAAAACTTTGATTTTTTTTTAATATATTTCAATTGGTCTTTTTTTTATTTGAATTTCGAAGTTATGGGAGTTCAAAAAAACTCGAAACTCGAAGCTTGATAAATCTGCCCCTAAAACTCTTGATTTTCCCAATAATACACACATCACGAGTGTACACAATATATAATGCTTTTTACTATTTTTTACTTCAGTAGTCTGCTGTGGAAGCAAAATATTAGTCTCCTTATCCCAAGATGGAAACTCCCATCAGAATTATACAAGCAACAATAATTGCACAGTTAAAGGAACAGTTCAGTGTAAAAATAAAAACTGTGTAAATAGATAGTTTGTGCAAAATAAATAAAGTTTTCTAATATAGTTAGCGAAAAATGTAATGTATAAAGGCTGGAGTGACTGAATGTGTAACATAATAGCCAGAACACTACTTCCTGTTTTTCAGCTCTCTAGCTCTGAGTTAGTCAGTGACTTGAAGGGGGCCCACATTATTATTATTATTATTATTAACATGTATTTATATAGCGCCAACATATTGCGTAGCACTGTAAAGTAAATGTGATTATACAACTACATCACATGAATTACATACATAGAATATATGGAGTAACAAACATCACAATCAATACAGGTACAAAAAGGTGAGGAAGGCCCTATGCATAGGCATACAGTCTAAAGGGAAGGGAGTAATACACAAGGTGTGGGAGTGGGCAAGATCGAATTAAGTGGGTGAGAAATGTGGTATTGCGTTTGGTAGTTAAGCAGAGTGAGGGTAGGCTTCTCGAAAGAAGTGCGTTTTCAGAGATTTCTTGAAAGTAGAAAGGTTGGGAGAAAGTCGGACAGACCGTGGGAGAGCGTTCCAGAGGAGGGGTGCAGCCCTTGCAAAGTCTTGAATGCGAGCATGTGAGGAGGTAATGAGAGAAGAGTTGAGTAGCAGGTCAGTAGAGGAGCGTAGTAAGCGAGTGGGTGAGTATATAGAGATGAGTTTAGAGATGTAGGGTGGGGCAGAGTTATGAAGTGCTTTGAAAGTCAGTGTCATTAATTTGAATTTGATTCTGAAAGGTAACGGAAGCCAGTGCAGGGATTGACAGAATGGCGAGGCAGAGGAGGAGCGGTTGCTGAGGTGTATGAGCCTCGCAGCAGTGTTCATTATGGACTGGAGAGGTGACAGTCTCTGGAGGGGGAGGCCAATTAAAAGAGAGTTACAGTAGTCTAGACGCGATATGATGAGAGAGTGAATAAGAATTTTGGCAGCGTCTTGGGTGATAAATGATCGTATTTTGGATATGTTCCTTAGGTGGAAGTGACAAGATTTAATAAGTGACTGGATATGAGGAGTGAATGACAGGGCAGAATCTAGGATAACCCCAAGGCACCGGGCCTGGGGAGAGGGGGTGATAGTGGAATTGTTAACTATGATGGATACTTCGGGGATGCTACTGGTGTTAGTTGGAGGAAAGAGAACCATTTCAGTTTTAGAGAGGTTTAATTTAAGGTAGCGTTGTGACATCCAGGTAGAGATAGCGGACAGGCAGGAGGAGACGCGAGTTAGGAGTTCTGGGTTGAGATCAGGAGATGAGAGATAGATCTGAGTATCGTCAGCATAGAGGTGGTAGTGGAAACCATAAGAATTTATTAATTTGCCAAGGGAGGAAGTATAGAGGGAGAATAGTAATGGTCCCAGGACAGAGCCTTGGGGAACTCCAACAGAAAGAGGTAGGGGAGAAGATGCTACTCCATTGTAGGAGACACTGAAGGAACGATTGGTGATGTAAGAAGAGAACCAAGACAGGGCTGTGTCACGAAGGCCAAGTGACTGGAGGGACTGGAGGAGGAGAGGGTGATCTACAGTGTCAAATGCAGCTGAGAGGTCAAGCAGTATTAGTAGTGAGAAGTGATTGTTGGCTTTAGCGGTTAAAAGGTCATTAGTCAGTCGAGTCAGGGCAGTTTCCGTGGAGTGTTGTGGCTTAAAACCAGATTGTAGGGGGTCCAGCAGGTTATTGTCAGAGAGGAATGAGGTAAGTCGGTTGTAGACTAGGCGCTCAAGTAGTTTAGAGATGAAAGGTAGCAGAGAGATAGGTCGGAGGTTGTCAAGATTGGAGGGATCAAGAGAGGGTTTTTTCAGGATGGGGGTGACAAGAGCATGTTTTAGTTGAGAAGGAAACAGTCCAGTTGAGAGGGAAAGATTAAATAGGTGAGTTAAGGCTTTGATTAGACACGGATTGGTATTGCGGAGAAGTTTTGAGGGAATTGGATCAAGCGGGCAGGTGGTAAGGTGAGAAGAGGCCAGAAGCTTTGAGACTTCCTCATCAGTGACAGGGGTGAAGGAGCACAGGAGGGACTGGGGAGTGTGGAGGGAGGGTGGTGGAAGTCTAGGGGGGTTGAGTAGTGTAATGTCCCTTCTGATAGTGTCAATTTTGTTTTTGAAGTGCTCAGCAATATCTTGAGCAGAGACAGATGTGCATGGAGGGGGTGGAGAAGGGGAAAGGAGAGTGTTAAAGGTGGAGAAAAGTTGTGCTGGTTTTTTAGAAAGGGAGTTAATGAGTGAAGTAAAGTATGTTTGTTTGGCTTGGAAGAGGCTGGTGTTAAAGGAGCGCAGGGCAGATTTGTAGCTCCAAAAGTCTGACTCTGAACGGGATTTGCGCCAGCGACGCTCAAGTGCACGTGAGTGTCTTTGGAGCGCTTTTGTATGAGCAGTATGCCAAGGTTGAAGTGGTTTGGGTCTAGAACGTTTAGTTTTTAAAGGAGCATCTGTTCAGTGAGTTTGCAACTGATCCTCAGCATACAGCTCAGAATAAAAAGCAACAGATATGACCCATGTGGCCCTCCCTCAAGTCGCTGATTGGTTACTGCTTGGTAACCAGGGTAACCAGTCAGTGTAAACCAGGAGAGCTGAAAAGCAGGAAGTAGTGTTCTGTCTATTATGTTACACATCCAGTCACTCCAGCCTTTATACATTACATTTTTGCCTAACTCTATTAAAAACATTTTTTATTTCGCACTGCCTATACATTTACCCAGTTTTTTAAACTGAACAATTCCTTTAAGCCATAATCAGCCTAGCCGCCCAGTTGTTTCACTGGATGTTGGAACAACAAAGCTATCAATGCTATTGGAATGGAATATAATCTATTTCCCATTCAGAGGTAGGACCGGGCCACGTTAGCTTCTGGGCTATTCTACTGCTATCATTAACCAACTGCATACCAGCAAAGAACCCCTGAGTTCCAGGAAAAACAAGGTGATATATAACCAAAGCATCAGTAGCATTTTTTAGATGCATTCCCTTTGTGCAGTCAATCATAAAGCCTGAAGCTAATGTTGCTGATGACTGTTTTCTACTGATAATATTCAGCTGCTTATGTATATTTGAATCATTTATATAAATGAAGATTTGAGACAAATTGGAGGATTGAGCTGTTTAAGATTAGTTGCTCTCAGTATGGCTATTGCATCTGAGCATCTCCAGCTCTATAGAAAGATGTGCTGTTTGATGATATAAGCAAATCTTCAAGAAAAAAAAGGCAAAATGCTTTTGATATTTCCAAGGAACAAAGATACAAAATCCTCAGTACAGAAGGAACTGTCACTCCAATCCCAGCTGGACAGTGATCTGGAAAAAACAACTTGAAGGGTTATTACAAACATGAATTAAACCTGGCACTTCACAAGTCTGCCCTTGTTGAATACCTAAAGGCAAAAAGGATACCAAGAGAACTCAGAAATTACTGTTTTATCACCAGTCCATGGATTCATGTAGAAATGTAAGCACATTTTAAATTAAAGCAGTCTGGATTTAATCATATGAGACGTTCAGCTTTTAGAACCAACTGTGCAGCTGCTGATCTATAATACCCTGCCAGAATTTAAATCAACACTGAAGATCTAGAGAGAATAAACACTGAACTGGCCGTTTCAGGTTCAATTGCAGAGACAACGCTAAGAAGTGGCATCAGTGTAATCTTGTAATTAAGAGAATAACTGGGAACTGAAGGAATTCATACAGGTATGGGACCTATTATCCAGAATGCTCAGGACCTGGGGTTTTCCAGATAACAGGTCTTTCCATAATTTGGCTCTTTATAACTTTTAGTCTATGAAAAAGAATTTAAATATAAATTGAACCCAATAGAATAGTTTTGCCTCCAAAACAATTAATTATATCTTAGTTGGGATCAAGTATAAGCTGCTGTTTTATTATTACAGAGAAACATTAAAATGTTTGGTAAAATTTGAGTCTATGGTTGATGGTCTTCCCATAATTCAGAGCCTTCTGGATAACAGGCCTCCAGATAACCCCATGCCTGTATTAATCATCAAATAAAAGAGATTGGAAGCAAGAAGACATTCAGATGCACATAGACTTCCATTTCCACATTTTGGGTGGAACCTTAATCTGAGTGGCAAGCACCTAGAGAACATGCATACTCTTTGACTAATACACACACATAAAAATGGTAATAGCTGGTAAGGCATTAAAATACAGGCATGAGATCTTATATCCAGAAACCCATTGTTGCTTTAGTTGCTATTCCATTGCTTAGTAATTGATGTTATTACAGCATAGATCCATGTTCATAGCAAAGCAATTATACTGTTTTTTTTTTAACCATTTGCAAGTTAATAGAAACAAGTACAAATGGTAACTAGTAGAAGACAGTGTTTCGAACAAATATACCTATGCACATATCTTAGTGAACTTGGTGGGTCTTAAAATAGTTAGAGCAAAGTCTGTAAGCCACCTGCAAGGAAACCAGTATGTCTTGATGATAAGCCAGGGGCAGGGGGTCCATAAATTCTCAAATGTTTGATCTGCATTGGATAATCCGAAAAATGTTGTGGTTTTGTCCTATAATTATAAAATGTTGAGTCGCAGCAGTTTTCACTGCGATAACTCAACTTTTTCGGATTATCCAGCACAGATCATGATGTCAAGAAACTCAAGGAACAACTACCATTGACTTCTACATGACCTCGACAGGTTTGAGATGGCGTATTTTCGCAGCTTTGGGGTATGATTAATCTCTAAGGGAGTTATTTATTAAAATCTGAATTTATCTCAATATTTTCTGCTACAAACTCTGATCAAATCCACTTGTTTTTTTTACGATTATTTATTATTACATTTTCCTGAAAATTTGCTCAGATTTTCACAATTCTTCCCGAATTTTTCATACGATTTTCACGATTTCCGCGTTTTATTTCTGGAATTTTCAACCGAAAACTTCGGGGTTTTGCACAACATCCAGCGCACATGAAAAAATCATTGGGACTTCTCCCATTGACTTATATGCAACCTCGACAGGTCTGACATGCCGGATTTTCAGATTCAGACTTTCCCATCCTTGGGGCTTAATAAATTCAGAAATCACTAAGCTCCTATTACAACCAATGACATCACTAAGCACCATTTATAAGGATATAATTTACAGCATATTCATGACTCTTGTGTATTATAATACAATTACTTCCAATAAGGGTGTGAGTTTATTATGGTGTTTGGTAGATGGGATTCCGCAGGTGATATGAGTTGGGGATCAATGTAAGAGCAAAAAGTATGTCTGAAATATATATGTACACATATATTTAAACAGATGTTGCCATTTTGAGGAGGAGAACTTCTTTCTTTTGCCTGCTATTAGATCTAACACAAGTTTTATATGAAATACCTAAGTGATAATTTAACTTTCAAGGACATTATTTAGTATTGGTTAAGTTTTTTGTTTTATAAAGAATCCCCTTTCTAAGGCAACTTTTTTTAATTTTTTTTGTGTATGTATGATAATGCTAAACACTACAGAATAATGTTAGAATATATATAAAATTACTGATAAAAATAAGGCATCAATTAATATAGTTATTTGTCTCTACAGGGCACTGAAAGTACAGCTTTCAGAATACATGCTTATGCATGAAAACGTAGCCTTTTCCTACAAACAAAAACCAGGAATACTTTAAAAAATTTAACTTTCAGGAAGACAATATTCTTTCAGAAATGTGAGATTGGTTGTAATAAAGGTTTTATTGTTGCATGGTGAATATCATAAATAATTGAATAATAATAAACATAACAAAAGAAATTCTTTTGGTATGAAGCCCTGGCTACCAATTGTAGTAAGTAATTGGCAAGAAAAAACTGAGTCTGAAAAGTAGAATACAATAAGTTCCCATGGGAAAAGAGCTGAAATTGGTGTTTTTTACTTCCCACGCTAATGGAAAATCCATTAAAGCTTCAGTGCAAAAACACCTGATGTATAAAGCTTTAGAATATTGTACTTATAAATATAAATTGCAGATTGAAAATATGTCCCCGTAAACAAAGTAAATTACTGTAAACAGCATGGTCCATAAAACATTCTTTTTTGAATGTCTCCATATGGGCTACAACAAACAAAAATGTTTTCTTGTTGAAAAGGTGAGCAACAGTACTTCCTGGTATTCATAAGAAAAATGTGTATTTGTCTCTGTTTGCAAACTTGAGTAACAGTACTTTCTGAAGTGCTGTTCAGACCAGTTTCGCTCGTCACAATTTCTGTTAAAAGGGACAGAAATTATAGGATTTATCGAGCCGCTGGGAAAATAGGCGTGTTGCGTCACTAAAAGACTTGTTGCCCCCGATTCATTTGTCATATCATTGTAATCCTAGACTGTTTTTTTTTTATTGAAAGTTCCAGGTCAGTGCTTTCTAGCCCAAAAGTGCAAAAGCAAATGACATGTGCACAAAGGGTGCCCAAAAGACACCACCCTTATAAGAAAAAGGCTCTGCATTCTTAAAGTCCATGGCCAAAAGTCTCCACAAAAAGATCAAGTCTTCGGGCGCTCCTTCACAGAATCTAGGGAGGGCCCCTTTAACCCCAGCCATAAGACAAAAAAGGACCTTCAGAGTCTCCTTCACCTCATGGTTTTGGAGGGTCACTTTCACCCGGGTTCATCCGGGGTTTCCCTAGGCTTTCCATAGCTCCTGTGCTGAAGGTGGTTTAAGAGATAGATTAAAGGAGAACTAAAACCTTGAAACACCTCAAGGATTAATAGTTAGTGATCCCCAACCAGTGGCTCATGAGCAACATGTTGCTCTCTAGCCCATTGAATGTTGCTCCCAGTGGCCCCAGAGCAGGAGCTTCTTTTTTAATTCCTAGCTTGAAGGCAAGCTTTAGTGGCATAGAAACCATGTCTGTTGCCTAACAGAGCCTCCTGTAGGCTACCACTCTACATAAAGGCTAGCAATAGCAAATTACAGCCCATATTTTGTACCCCAAGGAACATTTCTCATGCTTCTGTTGCTCTCCAACTTTTGAATGTGGCTCATTGGTAAAAAAGGTTGGGGACACCAGTTAGAACATAAACAGATATACATAAACTATGCTCCTTTACATAAAGCTACTGTATTTGTATGATGCATACCATAGACACTTAAAAAATAAAATATTTGATTTTTAAAATTTTAACAGTTTTATTATTTAGATTTTAGTCAAAAATAGTAGTTACTGAATTTGCTACATGCATTATCAATGAGTATGCCCAGTAAAATTGATGAAACACACACAACTTCTTGATAAGCTGTAAGAAAAAATATATTTCTCTCAAAATACAGACAGCTTTTAGGCTTTGTGACTTAGGACTTGTTGACCTATTTTTTCCTTGACCTACATTGGTAAATTACATTATCAAAGCTAAAGCTAATTTGGTAGCTAAATCCCTATTAGATATTGTGCTACAAGGAGAGAAAGATGAGACACTGATTGATGCATAATTGGTAACTACGAAATGGGATTCAAATAAGTAAGCATTAATGTACTGATTATATATTTTTTGAAGTGTGGGACACAAATACTATAACCGTGTACAACATTTTTTTTAAAAATTCATTGGCTAAATTACAGTTGATTAAAAACTAAGTCTGACCATTAAACTGATAAACCATTATTTTTCTGTTGCTACATTAAGGAAATGCAGAACTGTAATGCAGATGTTTCATATTAAGTTTCCATCAAAAATATATAGTAAATAATGTACCCCCTATTGTAAAATACAAGGATGTTATAAGTCACAGAGAGTGCTTTTATACAATTCATGGAACTTTGAGGTGACTTCTAATATTCTCATATTTTATGAGAGGAGGTACCTGATTTATTATAATACACAAGTTTCAATGAGTTGCATGACAAAGATGACATCACTAAGCCCCAATTATAACTAATAAGATTACTAGGCAGCATTTATAAGGATATCATTTACAGGATATTTATGGCTCTTGTATATTATATATTCTTATTCTAGCTAATGGAAGGAATAGGCAGTGTAGGCTTTATGTTGATTTATTTTAGGTTCCCAACTATAAGGTTCTAGTTAGGGTGGTGTGTTGAGCATGAAGAAGCCATATTTACAAGTTGTCAGGCCCACAGCTCCTAACTATATATTATGGGGGTTATCAAAGTTTAAGGTTTTTTTTTCCAAAAAAAAAAAGTTTTCAGTCAAAAAGTAAATTTTTAGGTTAAAAAAACTTGAATTTTTCAGGTTTTTATTAAGAAACTTTTTCAAGATTTCAGGTTTTTCGGTGGGTTTCGCTTGAAAAACTCGATTAATTTGAACAATTCAAGTTTTATGTTCAAGGAAAACTCTATTAATTCGGGGTTTTAACCGGAATTCACTGATTTGAGTTTTTTCCATTCAAGTTTTTTTAAATTAGAAAACATTTGAGTTCTGAGTTAGGGGTATAAAAAAACCTCACAAACTATATATTGGCAACCTATGCAGGAGGCTTTTCATTGAATATTATACATGTAGGGGTTTAACCCCTTGACCACCAGTCCTTGTGAAGGAAGTCCTTCCTTTATAGGAAGACCTCCATCCCCCAGGTCATTAAACTGAGACAAAGTAGCCACATATTGCTGCAACAACTGTCAAAGAGATGAAAAAAAGACATTTTATTATGCAAAAATGGCTGAATTAAGTAGCACAAATGCATGTTCTGCATATTTATTGTTTTAAAGAGGAACTATAGTGAAAATGAAAATGTAACATACGCTTCATCATACTGAAATAAGAAACATTGAAGTACAATCAATTAAACATTTGGTACTGTTTTTGAAATAATCAAGTTTCTCTTTACTATACTTCACTCAGCATCTGTTTTTCTTCATTCTCTCTTCATGCAGGAGTTGGGTGTCAGATATTCATTGACAGTTATATAACTTATAAGGGCGCTCCTTTTGCCTAGAAGATGTATTAGAGCTCAATCTATTAAAATCACCAGACATCATGTTTCTCTACATGCAGGATTTGTGCAAAAGGCAGTTAGATTTTGTTTGTACTGGAATCAGTTATTTGAGTGAGCTTTAACACATCTGCTAGGAAAGGAAGCTCCCCTATAAGATATATTGGATCTAACTTTCAATGAATTTCTGACACTTAATTGCTGTAAGAAGAGAGAATGAAGAGAAACAGATGCTGAGAGAGGTATAGATAAACTTGATTATTTATGAAACAATGCAGAATATTTAATTTATTGTATGTATAAAGTTTTTTATGTCAGTATGATGAAGCTTATATTACATTTTCATTTTCGCAATAGTTCCCCATTAACGACTTTTCTTCCTCTTGAAAATAAGTTTCAACATTATCTCATTTTTAGAGAAAAAGTAACAATTTACCTGTCAGATAATCTTGCACATGCCAGAAGTTTGTTTATTGGAAGGCAGATACTGGAACCTTGCTTAACAAAATGTTCAGAATTTTTTTTTTAATGCCAAGACTATTATGTTCTTTTGGTTGAGACCATGTAATTTGTAGTCTGGTTGGTTTAGGTCAATAAGGTCCTTCTGTTGATAAGTTTAACTGATAAAGCAAGAGATTATACACTAAAAAATATCCGAATTAGGAAATACCATGAGGCACTTTATTTGAGTGTAACCTTGTTTCCTAAACCACTTTCTGCTGGTACCATACTGTTTCCCATGCAGTCCGTGAACAGATTGCCTTCTCTTGCATTTGGAAATGGAGCTACTGTTTACACTGATTTGGAAGAACAAATAAAAACAATAACAAAAAAAGATTAATAATATAACATTTTAATGAATCTCAAGATGCACTTACCTTGATACAACTTGCCCATTTCTAAAAATAGTTTAACTCATTCTTCTAAAAAGTTAGTGTAAGTAATTATAACACATGCAGCCAGAAAATATATGTTAAAAGCTTTTTTTTTATTGCTCCCCCGTACAACAAACAGCATCAGTAGTGTACACTTAATAGCCAAGGAAACATTTTGGAATGAAACATATTAAAAAGAAAAGGGATATCCAGCATTAGAAATATCTACACCTAAATGGTACAAAACATGAACAGAAAAAGAAAATAATAATGACTTCATTTGGCAGATTCTAGGGTAAAACCATTATCCCAACCTCCGCTATGCATTGATTTTGGCATAATCCCATTTTTTAAATAGTGTTTCCATTTACATAGGATATAAAGTGAATATATATTTATATAATACACAAGAGCCATGAATATCTTGTAAATGATATCCTTATAAACAGTGCTTAGTGATGTCATCAGTTATAATCAGAGCTTCTGTTTCATAACTCACTGATACTTGTGTATTATAATAAATAAAGTACCCCTGTTGCAAAATATTAAGATATTAGAAGTCACCTCTGAGTTCCATGACCTGTAAATAACTACTCTGTAACTTATAATATCCTTATATTTTACAAGAGGGGGTACTTTATTCACTATATATATATGTATATAGTATACAGTAAATGTATATTGGGCAAGCATGGTAATTCTGTGGTCCTCAAACTTTTGTTGACCTACAACTTCACTTTTATGTCCAGCTTAGCAGCGGAAGGGACAATTTTGTCATCTCTACTCTAGAAAGACATTCATCTGTTTGTGGATTAGGGGTTGTCAAAATAAACTATTAAAAAAAAAATCTAATTTTGTTTGGACCTTCCAAAGCCTTGCTGTTTTGCAACAGCACTTCTTTAGCGTCAAGTCAATATTTTATGGTAAGGTTAGTGTACAAGTAACAACTAACAAATTCTGACATGGAAAACCCATTCGTTTCTAATCAAAAATCTATTTTCTATGTCTGTTTAAGTGAATTTCATTTGTTCCTATGTTTTCTCTAATTTATCAAAATTCCATCCTCCTAATTCTTAATATTTCTATACACATAATTCATGTGTAATGTTGTTTGGGGTTATTGCCGGCAGATTGCAAGAAGATTGCAAGTCATTTGTTAACTATCTAAGCTAACTATATACCTTTTTTTGAAAAACTTTGTCAAGAGTTTTGGTTGTATCTTAAATTTCATATTGCCTATGTACGTATATTGCCATACTGTGTCAACAGTAGTAGTAAATAGCTTATAACCTATGCATATTAGGGATGCATTTGTATTAAGTATGTAACAGAAGAAATGACAAATGCTATAACTGTGTATATTCAATACATAAATTCTATCAAGAAAAATCAACTTTTTAATAAATACTTTCTGTTTTTTATTCTATATACAAGTACTTTACAAGTATAAGAGAGAGACAAACTGGCGTATTTGTGAAAATGTGATTTGTATTCCAAATCACTTGTACATTATTGCAGTCAGATGCACTGTGGTTGTGAAAAATGAGGTGACTTATGTTAAAATAAATATCTCTCTCCTCTCTTTGATCAGCACTGAATAAAGAAAGTCCACCTAAAATTTCCAAATACCTCTTGGGCTGTGTGAAAGATGGGTTACGACAGCATTTAGAAAGCACCTCTTAATTCAGTTTATGAAAACATGTTATTGCATGATTAGATTCTAAACGATCTCATTTCCTTTGGCATAAGGGAAATGTCTCTAGGAATGTCTACATTCACCTGCACATTTTTACCACTGGAACATATATTTATTTTTAATTTAAATAGCTCCTGAGTCAAGTTTTTTTTAGTATATTAGTATTTCCTTTATCTACTTTTTGGAGTTGAAAGTGCTTTCTTTTGATGATGCTTTGTCTGCCACCTCCATTTTCATCTGTATACAAAAATGAACACTAAAATGTCCTAAAAATGACATCTAAAACAGTCTAATAAACTAGACATTATGTGCCACCTAATTGCCCCAAGGTGCGGTTGTTTTACATAGTTCGATAAAGGTTTCCAATGCCAGGGGAAATGAACCACGTTGCTGTATTGCTGAATAATTGTGTTTTTGTATACTAAAATAAAGAAAGAAGAAACTCCTTTGGAGATTCCCTTCAAGGAATGTAAAAATAAGGCAGTATGCATTGACATGCTCCTGTTAGCACCCAGAAATGATGTTGGTAAACAATAATGTGATCAAACAAATAACACTGACTTTGTAACATATATATCGTTCAGCTGCAATTTCAATAGGTATAGTTAGCCATCTTGGAAGTGTTTTTGTATATTTTGTAAATTTAACAAATTTAATAAAGGTGCACTGTATGATCATGATGCCATGCAAAACCCGTCTGAGCATGAACTAAGAAATGAGCAAAATAATATGAGGTTATCATTTTGGAGAATCTTTGGTGTTTCCCTTCATTCAAGTTAACCGGAATGCAAAGAATGGATAGAGAATTAAATCAGCTCATAAGTGAACCAGCACTTTTTATGTCCAGTTATATACAGTTAAAATGAGTTGTTGATCTGCAGAAAGTTCCACTCTTACAAGCAGAATGCACCAGGGTGTCCTAAGAAATTATTTTTAATATAGTTTTTGATTTTGAAGCTTCATCGTTCCGTTGTAGACGACTGCAAAGAATGTCTTTTCTCAGAGGATTTATCATTTCTCCTTGAGGTTCTGCCTGGAGAGCTGAGATGACCTGTGTCCATGTCTTGCATGGCAGGTCTATGTATATGAATGTTGGTATTTGGAGTTGGTGGTGGCATACCGACAATCCTAGCAAGGTTCTTGCCTAGAGTTAAATGTGATCTTCTCTGGGGTTGATCTGACAATCTTGACCTACTCTCTGGTCCAGATAAAATGCTTATTTCTGCATCACTTTCAGCAAGGGAAAGGACTGCTAGTGCTTTCTTTTTTTCAGATGTAGCTTCTGCATCAAGGGGTGCTAAAACTGTTGGAGTCATGCCAGCCTTGGACAAATCACTAGGGTCAAAAAAGAGTTCATCTTCCGTTTCAGCAGCTTCGGTAAAATAAGGAGGTTGTTGGGTGCCACGCTTGCTACAGGATTCACAGCAAAGTTTGTTGTACCCTGGTATGGAGCAATATCGAGCAAGCACCTCCATTTGACAAAATATAGATTTGTCTCCAAGGCATGGTTCATCTACAACACAAATGCAATAATTAAAAGTCATGACACATAAAGTAACAGACCAAACACGCTAACAAAGGTGCTGTACAAATTACACAAACCTCAGCCAACCTCCTCTGTCTTCCATTGCCCCCCTTCAGTATCCCTCCCCACAACATGAAAAGTGTTTCTATGTATCACAAAAATCGAAAAGCAGACGGCACTTCTGAAAATGGGGTTTATTGGAGTTCCTGCTGGAACTCCAATAAACCCCATTTTCAGAAGTGCCGTCCGCTTTTCGATTTTTGTTGTGTGTACAGTGGGGACACTGTCTGACTGAGCACCTGGCCTGAGGGGAGAGCGGTGAGCTGTTTGCGGTCCTTTTTTGCTCTTTTGTCTACTGTTTCTATGTATCAACCTGCCATCGACATACAGAGTTGTGCAGCAGAGTTCACATGCACCATCTCAGTCAGTCAGTTTGGTGACAGTCTGCAGGAGCATGTGCAGTGGAAACTAGGCCTGGGATCTCATTCAACTGTGCATGCTCCTCCAAATTCTCTGAAGATCTGAAGTGGAAAAAGACAGTGAGGGTCATTCATCAACACTGGGCAAATTTGCCCATGGGCAGTAACCCATGGCAACCAATCAGATTGCTGCTTTCATTGTTCTACTTGTAGCTGGCTTTAAAAAGCTAATCACTGATTGGTTGCTAAAGGTAACTGCCCATGGGCAAATTTGCCCAGTGTTGATAAAGCCCCAGTGTCTGTGCATGTTTATGGCATCTTCACACATAGCGACACTTTTCAACTTAAGGGAGCTAGCTTGGAGGGGGCGATGGAGGGAGGCTGAGGGTTTTGTTCTCCTTTACTTGCCATTGGGGATATACATTTTATGTGTCATGTTTCAAAGGGGAGCTAAAGTAATTTACACAAATACACAAGTAAACTTGCTCACAGTCCTCTTGTAAGCCATTTTGCAACTCATTTAAATGTTGTATTCATCTGTTTATTAGTGATTAGCAGTTAAATTGTGCTTTTTTTTTTAGCTCTGCAGCCTCTCACAGGATTAAAAGAAATATTTAAGAGGCATCTCCAATGCACTGCATTATTGCAATTGCAATGCAATGCACTACATATCAGTCCCTATGGGGGCAGAGCTAGAGGCATGCCTGGGAGTTCTACAGCATGTCCAAAAGCCTCCCAGAAATTATCGCAGAGAGGCTGACATCTCTGAAGGAGCTGCTTCCATCTATGCCATATAGCTTTTTTAGACCTTGAAAGCTATACTTTTTTGTCTAGAATTAAGTCATAAAATGATGCATTCTAAGATACCCCGTGTAACCAAATACAGTAATTTTCTAGTGAGTTTCTAGTCTAGAAAGAATCTAGCACAGTGGCATAATAAATGTGTTCTGCAAAAACACTCATGAGATAACCAATAGATGCTAATGCTATTTAAATAAAATACATTATTTGGTGGGAAATATTCAAGTTAAGAAAATTGCATTTAATATGAAGAGGGTAAATATGTTCTTCAGAGTAGAAGTAAAACACTGGGTATTACAAACATTTGTCATCTTGCAGTACATCCCTTATTGACCCAGGCAGCTGCCTACTTACCTCTCCCCTTCCCTGTTACAGCACTGACTTACGCGTTCAACGCTAAATTTGGAGGGGAAGTGGCGGTTTGCAGAGACATGATCATAAGAGCAGAACACAGTATACAAAGGAAAAACAACTGCAGTCAATTTTTGCACTTTGCACACTGTGTCTCTTGCCTTAATGACCACTCCGGTATCTGAAAAGATTCTGTGTATAATGCTACATTATGTATAATGCTAAGTGGAACTATATGAGAATAAAAGTAATAAGAGTTAAATGACAGTTTCAAGTCCTTCCTTAGAGCTGTAAAAAAAAACAAATATTGTGCTGCCATCTAGTGACTGTTAATAAATTAGTTTATCCTTTTCACTCACATTTATAATCCATTAACATAAATGAAAACACAAAAGCTTATGTATTTCCAACAATCAAAAAAATATAATTGGAACTTTCATGTTAGGTAGTGATTGTGTCCCTCTTAGTGGGGAAAATGAAATCCAAATATTGTCCCTTTCTCTGTATCAAAATCACCTAGGGGTAATTTGTAAGGGTGGTGGCAGACGGGAGCTTAGTCGCCCAGCAAAAAATCTTTTCTACTGCAGGCGACTAATCTTCCCGAAATGCCTTCCTGCTGGCAAGAATGTGAATCACCAGCAGGATGGCATACATATCGTTGGGAATTCTGAAGTTTCCTTCTACAAAAAGTAGATAAACCAACTTCTATGTAACCTCTCTATGGGAATGCTCAAGTCCCAAATAAGAATTAAAGAAAAAGCTTTATTTAATACCTCAATGACGTTGTTATTTTAGAGTCAGTATATCCCTATATAGACCTTTTTTTTTTTGTTCTGCCTATTGTTTTAGTTTAGTTTAAATAAAGCTAATGAGCTCTATATAAATAAGTCGCTATCCTTGAGATAAGGATAAATCCATTATTCTGGGGGATTATCTGTACACTGGTAATATGATAAACTACCTTGCAAGTACTACACAGTTGGAAAGCAAAAATTTCAATTGGAACTGATAATTGAAATTGAAACCAATAACCAAAATGTAATTTCCTTAAATTTAAATAATTGACAAAAAATCTGATCAGCACAATTCCGAACTCAGATCAAAGAAGGGTCTGTACTGGTATAATGCCCCTTTAAAATGGATTAAGAATCTTATGCTTAAAGTTAGGGGCTGAAATTGTTGGCAAACATACCACTGCAAGGAGTCAGTTTACAATCCCTCACAGACTCTGGTTTCTCTCCGTCACACTGATCACCAGCTCGGCACAGAACTTGTCTCACTTCGATCCCTTCGCCGCATGTCACGGAGCACTGAATGAAAAACGCAACTGCTTAATACAAACACCAAATACACAGATGTGCCTTTCCTTTCTTAATATTGGCAATCTACACTGCTCCATATGTTTTCATGATCTAAACTCGTCTAGGAAATCTGGAAAAACAAGACTTATTGCTACATAAATTATGTTTAAGCAATAAGTTTTATACTGCAGTATATTTGTTTTGATCATAATTATTCACTAATTAAGCTTTAGAAAATAAACACGATTTTATCACCAACGGGAATAATGCTTAAAAAGATATATATATTTTGTTAGGGAGAAAACAATGGAAGGAGGAGATGGTATCCAGGAATTATTAAGCCTTATATCGGTGGTTGTGCTACTAGAAGAGTGGGAGATGCTATGAAACTATATTTAGAAACTGTAAGAGAAACACAGAGGCCTTTATCAAGATTTGAATTTGTGTAATTTTAGAGGTTTTTTCTACTTTGAAAAAACTGACATTTTAAAAAAACAAGAAACACGATTTAATAAAATCATAGCGAAAACTTAAATACCTGGAATTAGTGAGTTTACAATCTCAAAAACAATTAAAAAACTGAATTACTGCAGTTTGTATAGACTTCTTTGTGACCTCTCAAAATTTTATATGCTGAGTTTTTCAAGCTTAATAAATACTTGATGATTTGAACAGAATTTTGCACATTATTTGCAATATGAACATGTTATAGGCGAATAAAGAAGCCTCTGATGGACAAGTCCAAATTTCCCCAATAAAATGTAACCAATTTAGAAATAGCACATGAAACATTTATTTAATTGAAAGTGTGCTTTAAATGTAATGTATTTGCCAATATAGTAATGGAAGCAATGTTTCAGTATCATTAGGGAATTTATGTTGAAAAAAACAAAACAAGATAAAAGTGAATTATTTTTATAATAACTCAAAACAGACAGATGGGGCATCAATTTTGTAACTGAATCAATAAACACGACTGATAAATCAGCATGAGTTTAACACAGACACCACTTGTAAGATGACAGGAAAACAGAGAGCGAACCCTAAACAGAATGTATATTTACTGCAAAACAGTGGAACATTTTCATTATTACGCTGATGTTGCCAAATTGAGCTATTTTATTTCATCAATAATGACTTGATTCTAAACATATGACATGATATCATTTAAAGCACTCCTTGTATATTAGAACTAGGGGACCAATGCACACTGTTAGGTGTCTTGTACAATGACAGGGCAGCTCTAAACCTCTAAATAAAGGTACAGCTAAAACCATGTTATTAGCACCATGTACCCAGTATAACCAGAAGGAACAGACATATTCATGTGACAGCAAATGTTTGGTGAGACAGACAGGTACAGTCCAGTGTGACGCACAAAGAATAGGGAGCATATGCTGAAAGTTATTGGCTGGTGTTTGGTTTAAAGCTCTGCTGCACTTTCAGGTCAGCTAAGCAGGGGTGCTTTTCCATGGACAGAGTATTAGATTTGTTCAAAAATTATTTGCCTGGTACTCCCACCAGTATTGTGGCAGGGAGTCTGCACCACACCAGCTTTCTTTATACTGGCTGTGCACCTCACTTTGTTCTCCACAGGTCATGCACTAGATCAGTAAAGCTGGTATTTGCCAAACAAATGAATAAAGGCATTTTAAAGGGGTAGATCCTTTAAGTTAACTTTTAGTATGTTATATAATGGCCAATTCTAAGCAACTTTTCAATTGGTCTTCATTATTTATTAACAACAAATGATCTGTAAGGCTACAGATTTATGTTTATCTGTACTTTTTCACTTTTCTATTCAGGTCCTCTCCTATTCATATTCCCAGGCCCGGAATTGTGGCAAGGCCACACAGACCCTGGCCTAAGGGCGGCAGAATTTATGAGGTGGTATGCCACCCAGCCATATTGTAATTAGTTACCAGCACTGGTGACATCAGGAGATAGTCCTAGTACTCTAGACCCGACAATGTGCGCATGCACAGGAAGAGGAAGCAGCAAGGAATGGCTTGGGGGCACCAGATTTGTAAATCTTGGCCTGCATATTTCAGTGTCGTGTTCAAGTCAATGCATGGTTGCTAGAGTAATTAAGACCTTAGCAACCAGATTGCTAAACAGTGCAAACTGGAGAGATGCTGAAAAAAAAATCCAAATAACTAAAAAACCACAATGAATAAAAATGAGTAACAACTGTCTCAGAATATCATTCCCTACATCATGCTAAATGTTAACTCAAGGGAGAAGAATCACTTCCACAGTATGAAGATGTTCATTTGGAGTGCTGTCCAGAAATTCAACTAGTACTTCCACCAGAACAGAGTTTTAATTTTCATTAAGCCAGTGAAGAAAAAGAGTGGAGGTGCCACAATAATAAATTATCCTGAATCAATATGTGTGTTAATGTTTTTACAATATAAGAATATATTACTAACCTCAGACCATGCACCTGTTTTCCACTGGGCTGGGCAAGGCACCCTATTGCAAGGTCTTCTGCTTTCAGGACGATCTCCATTGCAGTACTTGCTGTGAACTGAACGATTGGTACCATCATGAAGGGGCTGGATGCATCGCACAGAACGAATTTGGTAGCCAGAACTTCCACAGCTTTTCGTGCAGTGTTCCCATGCATCTGCTATCCAGCTGAAGAATAAAAATAATTTAGGCAAGAGTCCCATTGTAATATTATTTAAACCAAATTCATTACAGCCACTGCTAACAATATACACTTTGCTTCATTGCTATACAACACCCTTTTGAGTGAAATGAAAAGAATCAGAAAACCATGTTATATGATTTAAAAGCAAAACATAATTAATAAGACTATAGAAACAAAAATGGTTCCCACCTAGGCATTTGAAATACTGTAAATGTGTAAAATGTAAATGTTGAGACTTTTGTAACAACAGAAATGGTGGCAACAGTGTTAAATACTTCTCTAGCAGCAACTACATATATTACCAGCTATTGTGATTTTCTTAAGCATTACACAAATTAATTACTCCCTTGTATAATGAGACCAAGAAAACAAAAGCAAACAAATAGGATTAAAACTCACATTGGCTGTGTGCATTCTTGAAGATTGCACATTCTGCGAATTGGCTTAGGCTTCTTATTTGTTTCACAGAAGCTGCGGTGAACCATTTTATTATCGCTTTTCCTTCGGCATCCATATTTTGTATATTGAAAGCCTGGAAATGTATTAAAATAAGCTTTACTTGTAAAATGTACAGGTAAATGGTAAATGCTAACTTTACCGAACCATTAAACCCTACAGGATGTACTTATAAAACCTTTATTTGAAAACTTAATTCAAACTTTGCAAAAATTGCAAACAAAATTCAAATTTATGATTTTTTAAAAGAAACTAAGGGGCAGATTTATCAAAGGTTGAGTTGTGTTTTTCTTAAAAATATAAGTTTTTCTAGGGTAGTTTTCAGTCAAAACTTGAATTTTCGGTAAAAAAAAAATTAACTTTTTCAGGTTTAAACCTTTTTCAGAGAGGTAACTGTAATTTCAATGATACTTGTATGGCCCTTTTGGAGACACCCTATGGCAAACATAGTGTCACTGAAAAGCAGTTGAATGAGCTGTTTAGGAGACTATGTAATTTGCTTTTAGAAATACTCTCTGCAATATAGGTTGCAAAAAGAAAAGCAAATTGAAGATTAGGATAAAATTCAACAGTGTGATTTAATCTCAAGAGTTTAACTGCATACACATTATGTGATTATTCAATTTAATACCCCTACCTGTTTGTTTTAGGAAACCTACCTCCACCACATGGTTTTGAGCACTGAGACCAGCTCTTTAATGCCCACTCATAAGTGTCTGATTCCTCTTGCAGTACATTGTTGTGGCTTATTGTTGGAACAGAATCTTCATGAATGATATATTTATATGTTAAACTGGATTTTGTGTCATTCTCCTGAGGAATAACCTTTGTAAATGACAGGACAGAACAGAAGTGTATTTTTAGATTAACATACAATACAAAAGATTACATAACTTTACATAAATAAACACCTTTCCAAAAATATTTATTGTTTTTCCACTAATATTCACAAGCAAGAATCTACGAATGGCCAAGAGTTTACTAGATTCACATTTCTCTTTTATATCGTGTCTATTCATCCAAAATATACATGACTACTCCATATGGCGTTAAAATTTTATTTGTGGATCTGTTTGTCCCAGCTTTCTCTTCTACTCCTGTAAACCACAAAGAAACATTGCTTATCATTTAAAACATACTTGACGATTGCAGTGATGTCATCAACATAGTCATCCTTCCTATCTAATTGGTTATAAATGAGTTGAAAATACATAAATCTTCACTCAGGTGTTATAGATAACATAGCAATGGGAGATAACATACAGGGGGACAACACTCAGTCTGGCTGTGGGGGCAGTCAAGTGGGAATATGAGTGCATATAGAGATGTGAAATATGTTGCTATACTGCTATATTGCAACAATTTTTTATTACCAATATACCGGTGTTTATCCTTATATATTTTATTAAAGTAAATTATTTCCTGTAGGAATTGTAAATTTATTTACCCCAAGCTCAAAGAAGTTTTCATTTTATGAAAAAAACAAATTAACCTATTGCCAATATGTAGCACATTTCTAGCAATATATAAAAATCTCAATTCAAAAAGATGACATTTTTTTCTGAACCAGGAGAAAAAGAATTGTCATCTACAGAACTCTCCCATGAGAGAGAACATTTTTGTCACCTCCTATTCCCATGGGAACATACAGTATGCTTGCTAATAGTAGTCAACTGTGGTAAAACACCATTTTTTCCTAGGGAAAAGGTTGACAATCTTTTACAAATGTTTGGCCTTTATACTAATCTCTTGCACTGTACCTCACAGCAACAAAACTGACACAACTATTTTTGATCAACTGTGCCTTTTTATTCTAAAGAATTATCATATTTAAGGCACCTCAGACAGAATAGTCATAGTTGTGTTTTTGTCTCGGAATGAAAAATCGCACACAAATGAAAATCAAATTGTTCCATTGATTTTAAACAAGGCCGAAAATCTCAAATGCACTGGGAAATAAAGTTCCTTGAGTCAATTCCCATTGATTTCTATAGAAAACTGACAGCTTCAACAGACTAGTTTTCTCAAACAAACGTTTGCATTTATTTTCTTTAATATAATCATACATTTTCAAAAAAATATTGTGAAAACAATCAATATCACATATTGATAATTCTAAGATTTTAATAATTCTAGTATAAATGACAGCATATCAGTATTTGTTTCTATCATGTGTACAAGTTTTTCATTTTCACTTATTAGGTGCTGCAGCTTGAGTCTTCACATCAGAATAATTGCAAGGAATGTTCTTTTTGGTCAAGGAATTAGGATTGCTTTTGACATTTTCCATGCCAGGTTTTATTTAGAATTGTATTTATATACAACAGTTCTAATGATTAAACTACAGTCTTAAAGGAACAGTTCAGTGTGAAAATAAAAACTGTGTAAATAGATAGGCTGTGCAAAATAAAACATGTTTCTAATATAGTTAGTTAGCCAAAAATGTAATAAATAAAGGCTGGAGTGAACAGATGTCTAATAAAACAGCCAGAATCCAACTTCCTGCTTTTCAGCTCTATAACTCAGAGCTAGTCAGCGACTTGAAGGGGGGCCACATGGTACATTTCTGTTCAGTGAGTTTGTAATTGATCCTCAGCATTCAGCTCAGATTCAAAAGCAACAGATATGACCCTTGTGCCCCCCCCCCTCAAGTCTCTGATTGGTTACTGCCTGGTAGCCAGGGTAACCAGTCAGTGTAAACCAAGAGAGCTGAAAAGCAGGAAGTAGTGATCTGACTGACATGTTATACATCAAATCATTCCAGCCTTTATACATTACATTTTTGGCTAACTAACTATATTAGAAACATTTTTTATTTTGCACAGCCTATCTATTTACCTAGTTTTTATTTTTACACTGAACAATTCCTTTAAATTGTTTCCACTGGCTGTGGTGTTTGTCCCCTCAGTTTTTCTAACCTGTATGGTCTGTTTCTGTACCTCGTCCTTGGTACTAACGTTCAGTAGAAGATATAGTTGGTGAAACAGTCCAAGGTAAACGCAGAGCTTTGCTGCAAAAAATCTTTTTATTCACACAACATGTTTCGAGCAAAATTGCCCTTTGTCAAGGGTACACTTGACAAAGGGCAATTTTGCTCGAAACATGTTGTGTGAATAAAAAGATTTTTTGCAGCAAAGCTCTGCGTTTACCTTGGACTGTTTCACCAACTATATCTTCGATTAAACTACAGTCCCCTAAATAAAATTGCAGTACAAGTATTTGGACAAGTATGAATGGAAGGTGAATGGAAGCATTACTTTATATAACTGATACTTAGTGAGAGTAAAGTAAAGTAATCTATATCAGAAGACTCATTTTGCTCATTGGACTTATTTTTGTACAGCTGTTACTGGCTATTCTCTTTTTTTATCTTTCCTAGAACCCAAAGGACTGGGAGCTATTAATCAGAATCAGAGGATTCTCTTGATAATTCCTGTATATAAGTGCACAATGTATAATTCACTAAAAAAAAGTTCACAGAAACCATCTGGAAATCATGACTGCTAGTACTGACTGAACCATACTTTTAATTCTGCCTATTATTTTGCACTATAAAGATATCAGAAGGACTGCTAAATTAGTTAAGGACACATTGTTGATCAACAACAACTAGCTCTAGTGATCTCTTTATAACATACCATTATATTATGATAGGGGTAACCCTACCAATCAAAATAAATTCAAACTGATGCTGCCCAAGTACCCTGCCCATTTAACAATATGGCTCTTTATCTTACTTAGGGATGAAATTAAGCAATACGATTATTTTGCTCACCATTGTGAGCATTGTTTTGGGAAACACACTGGCAGACAGACTTGTGACATCAAAAATAGCTTTCCCAAGCAATTCCTAAGTAAGAATATAAATGAAAAAATAACATTCTTAATATATGTATAGTATAGCATACCAAAACCACAATGGCATCATGCAAAGGTCCGTCTGTGTGCACTGTTTCAATGTCATCTTCAATTATGTACTCCCACTCTACACCAAGGTCAATAAACGAACGGGACTTTGCTTCTTCCCCTTTTCCATTTAGTAAGTAATGTCCAGTAGCCTGATTTTTAATAGCTATAGAAAAAAATAGATATTGTCAAACCAAATGCTGTACTGCAGCTACTTTAATATACATATAGGAAAACCAGGCTGCTATTTTAAACTTCCTCATACTTAACATAACCCAAGGATGTCAAAGGGACAAAATCAGGAGAGGAGGGAGGGGGTTTAAAATGTATGGCATGAAAAGAGTTGTAAAATGCTGTGTTAAAAGCACACACACCAAAAACTATAACTATGAATTTACATGATTTTACAGTATGTACCAAGGTGGAAATCTTTTTAAATTAACTTTTTAATGTGGATTCAAAAAATTATGCGAAGGGACGGGTTAATGTACGGGCTCCCCTAGGCTATAGCCTAGGGCCCATCTAGATTTTTTTAATTATTATTTCTATTGTCTTTTAATATTTTTTTATTTGTGCTGCTGGGTCCAGTCGGGTGCCCAGACGCATGCAGATCCAGTGTGGTGTGCGCTGAACATAATCCAGAGTAGAGAGCTCAGCCGCATGTGTGCCTGTATCTGCATGCATCCGGACCCAGCAGTAGCCTAGAAGGGGGGCCTGTGGATGTAGCCTAGGGGCCACGCATTTTATTAATCCACCACTGATAATGAAAAACTTTTAAAACTTTATTAAATTAGTACAAAATAAAATGGATTTTATTGTATTTTAACAATGAAAACAAATAAAGAAGAGGATTATGTGGTTCTGTGGTATAGTAATACTAATGTAAGGGTTATTCTACTCCAGTGTAAAGATGGAAATACTGAGTGCAGCAAATTTGTTCTGTATATTGAAATGGTTATTTTCCATCCCTCCTCAACTTCTTTCTACTGCTCTTTACTTATCAGTATTTTCTTTCTCTACACTTTCCTCAATCTATACTCCCATATCTCTTTTACATTTCTTAGTTATCTGTAGTATTTACATGTCAGAGTTATCTATTTTACTTAAGTGCATACTTCTGAGCAGCCAATAGGGGTCATCAAAAACATTTCTGTTCCATGACATGGATGGAATATATGCAGAACTACGACAAGCCTAAACTTTTGACTGTTATTTTTATTATCCTAAATTCCTGCTGGATTTTAAATAGGTTGCAATAACTAGTAGGTGACCTCAGATAACATACTGTATTTTTGAAAAATATTTGGAGACAAATTCACGGCCATTTTCTGATGCCATAATCTTTTATTTTTTAGCCAGAAAAGGTTATTACCTATTGCTACTTTTATGGTGTATTTTCTGTCCATTTTTTATATTTTTTTGCAAATATTGTTGCTCACTGCATTTGCAAATAATCTAAACCCCAGTGTAGCAACGCACAACAAGGAAAATAAAACAAATAAAATGCTAAATAAATGCAGAGGGCATGCCTGTGATACATTACAGAATAATCAAACGGTATATTTATTTTATTAGTGACCATTACTTTATATTTCTGATCCACTCTAATTTTAACCATTTCTACTGGTTAACTATGACACTTATACATTCATGCAAATCCTTGCTCCACAATGTCAGGATAAAGCATATGGACTTTTGTTTTCTGAGCTGGACTGAATTGTTACCGTCCAGAAAAAAAAAATTTAAATCTAAAACTGCCCTTCATTCTTTCACCAGTTGTATACATGCTAATAAGAACTGAACTATGGTTAACTTACCCCCAAAATGCTATGGGATATGGATATGGGATCCGTTATCCAGAAACCCGTTATCCAGAAATCTCTGAAATCTCTTTTTATCCAGAAATCTCTGAATTACAGGAGGGCCATCTCCCATAGACTCCATTTTATTAAAATAATTACCATTTTTAAAATGTATGTTTTTCTCTGTAATAATAAAACAGTACCTTATACTTTATCCCAACTAAGATATAATTAATCCCTATTGGAGGCAAAATCATCATATTGGGTTTAATTAATGTCTAAATGTCTTTTTAGTAGACCTAAGGTATGGAAATCCAAATTATGGAAAGATCCCTTATCAGGAAAACCCCAGGTCCCAAGCATTCTGGATAACAGGCCCCATACCTGTATAAAGGTTATATAGTAACTCAAGTATAATCTACACAGGTCTATTAACCAACAGTAAAGAAACATTTGCTTTCATTTTTTAAAAAGCAGCAGATTACTCAATATTAACTGCTGGTTACTATGGGTTACTACACCAGAGAAAATGCTGCCTAAATCAGTGCTTTTATGCTAATTCCCATTTATGGTCTATATCTGCTCTATCTACTTTATGGTCTTTTGCTGTTTCTCACTTAAATTCTCCCATGAAGAGCCAAGTTAATCCTTAAATCCTTATAGCAAGAAGGCATTGGCTCCTAAAATCAAACTGATAATTGATCTGACCAGAATAAAATACAGTGTTATTATATACCTGCAAAATTGGTTATTTACCCATAGTTCCTGCAGGTGAGAAGTAATCCATAAGTTTCTTACATCTGCCCTTATATTTGCACCAGCCAAACAAGTGGGTGTGTAGGTTTATGGCTAGAGCAACATTGGGAGTTTTGACTGCCAGTGTTTTCAGATAGAATAGTCATGACAACCTTATCCACCTGTCACTGCTTTCCATTAAAGTGTATATGAAACAATCTGCCTATTTTGACATTTTGGCTTTGACATTTAGACCACTTACAATCACTCACTGGTAACAATGGTATTTTTCAAGAGCTAGGCAGCAGTTATTTCATTTAGGCAATACTTGCCACTTTAAAGTGTTTGGGGAAAGTAAGGGTTTCTAAAAGGCCTTTCTGCATCAGATTTGTCAGTGTTTAGGGATATAATAACAATAGTAAAATAGGGAGGTAAGGAGTAACAAGTCCTGACGGGCACAGTGCCCATAAATCTTTAGATAAAACACTGAATATGTAGATTAATATGTGTATGTCTTTTCCACCTCTATAGCTCTGAAATCAATAATTACTTGAATATCTAAAAACCATTCAAAATATGAGTGAGTTGTTTAATATGCCAACTAGTTTTACATGTAAGTTATTGTACACATAAAACCTTTTTCTCTTTAACTTTCTCACAGCGCACAACATAAAATAAATTAGTTCAGTTGTCTGCAGTGCTACAAACAGATTGCGCTTCAATTATAGCAGAATTTTATGGTTATAGAAGCTAAATCAATGCAAGTTTTCTCAGAAGCAACCTGCTCAGATGAAAATAATTTCCTTTTATACTGCAGGGTTATCTTAAACATTATTTTCCCTTAACATTACAGAAAACGATAAATGTATAGCTTACTGAGTTCGGAAAACACACTTATGGATGAGAGCTGTCATAGAGGTTGAATGTATTCACCAGAAAAGCACAGACAGTATTTGCAAATAAGCTGAAGATACTTGGGGGCAAATTCACTAACCTCCGAAAATTCGCCAGCGACGGCTTCGCTCACAGCGCAACACTTCGCCAGGCGTAGATTCGCAAGGACAACGCTAATTCACTAAAATCTGAAGTTGCGTCCAGGGCGCTGATTGCGTTACTGCGCCAGGGGAAGCAAAGTTGCGCTAGCGTTGCCTAATTTGCATACGGCGGAAAGTTAAAGTTCAATGGACGTATATGTTGCAGCAAATACAGTACACTACACAAGCCCGGGAAACCTTAATAAAAGAAAATAGAGTTGTTATATTGCCCTACACATGAGCCATATGTTAGGAAATGTAGGGGGAAGCGGGTTAGCCCAAAAAAAATGTACGCTCTTTTTCAGCCTATCACCCTGAAAAAAGGAAAAGACGCTAGCGTTTTTTGTGACTTAAAAATGTTCAACTAAATTTTGAGGAAGTCCTATCTACTCTGTTGCACTTCGCCTGGTCTGAGGTGACGAAGGCAAGTCTGGTACAAGAGGCAACGTTCAGTAAAATCCACATATTAGTGAATTTGCAAAGTTACATCCAGAGCGCAAATTTACGAGGTGTTAGGGAGCTAAGTACCATTAGAGTCTATCTCCTTCGCTAGCGAAGTTACGCCAGCGACCAATTCGCTAGCGAATTTTCACCAGCCCTTTTCGCCCTTTAGTAAATTTGCCCCATAGATGGATACATCCTCAGCCAAGTCAAGCAGAATGGCAGTATCCACTCAAAAAGATAAATCTTCAGCATGGAAATATTATGTGAACACAGCAAGCTATTTTCTTAACCCCCCCCCAAAAAAAATCTAAAATTGCACAGATTTCTTTTTGAAAAAGGATTGATATTTTCATATATTTTCTTTTTTTATTCTGTTGCATTTTCAGTATATTTACTCTACTGATATGTTTTTTTTCCAAGCAGAGATGAGCAGCTATGCCTGCAGATCACTGCTTGCAAAGTTCTCTCTCTTTTGTACAATATAAAGCTTAACATTTTAATAAAAGAGGAATAGAACTGTGAAGAGTAGCTTTGGGGGGGGTTAGATCCTCTTTAAGGAAAAATAAATGTAAGATAAACACTGTTTATAAATAGGGCATTTTTTTCATGACAAGTGGTCTGTGAAAGCAAATGCTCATTTGCAAGAAATTGTAAAATGCATAAAATATCCATTTTGCAACGACTAAACGCTGCTTTCTCCATGTATCACATTCTGTATGTTATTTATTTAGCTTCATATTGTTGTGTTAACTTTGAGAAATGAGGCCAATCTCCAGGAGAGGAACACTTACCAAGAATATGAGGAGAGGCCTCGTCTTCTTGGATAAACACATGTCTAGCACCAGGGGGGATGTCAAACATCTTTAGGTACCCTATACATGTGTTGTAATCACAGAACAAATAGAGAAGAAGAAAATAATAGCTAAGGTTAGCACAGAATTAAATCGTAGCAATAGGCACAGGAGGTAAAATGGTTAAGTGCAGACAATGGAAAATTAGAAGTATTGTTTTATGACAAGCTTCAGTCCAGTGTTTTGTTTTACCTAGAGAAAGTTAAAAAAAAAATAACTCACTCGTTAAAAATCTGATGATTATTTTCCGTGCAGATGCGGAAAATAACATAATCGGACAAAATATTCATTTTTCTCATGTCAGTCCATGATTTCATTAATTAGGAAAACTGCAAAAAACATTAGTGGTGTTGAAGCAAAGATTTTTTATTCTCTTTTAACCACAGTTCCGACATGGGAAATGAATGTTTTGTTTGCTTTTGCATCAAGGTTTGTTAGGTATTGCTGTGGGAGCTTCGACCCCTGGCCTCTATTCGCATCACAGATTATCTGCAATCTGGGATGCCACTTACCCACAAGATTTTTAGAGTGCCTTGACTCAGACAGGGTGATGTTTCGAGCTCCCTTAGGCAATGTGAATGCTCCTCTTGTTTTCCCTTAAACAGAACATCATTAATTAGTGTACTGGCAACAAGTATTATTTTTTCATCGACTATTTTATGTACCTAATATCTGTGCTCGATGCAGATAGCCAAAATTTCATAACAGCATTTTGTGGCCTTTTCCTTTATTTTGGTGGCATTTTCTTAGACAGATAAATTAAAAAAATGTCAAGCAAAGAATTCTTGTCTGTATGGCACTAAAACAGACCACATATGTTAAATAGAGAAACTATATGGGTAATTGTAGTTAAATATTTTCACACATCACATTATGCAACATCAGCAGTATAGAAGTATGGTAATTTAGGTTTGTATCATAATAATGCATTACAATGCGGTTTGTCTGCATTTTGGCATTTTCCTGAAGTATACACGTGAGGTCATTTATGAACACAGCCGCAAGTGCAGTCGCACCAAAATGGAAGGCAATAGCTGTGCATATTGACAATATTCATTGTTGATAAAACAAACTACTTGCACTTGTGCAAGGGCCATTGCATTCATCATGCCTCTTCTGCTAAACCACCTATTGACACTAGAGGCTATTATTCGTCCGAATGCCAAAAACTTTTTACTATAAAATCTGAATTTTTAGTAGAAAAAAAACATAATTTTTTTTGAGATTTATTTTACCCCTAGGCTGCAAAAAGTCAGGAAATCCGCCATCTCAGACGTGCCGAGGTTGTATATAAGTCAATGGGAGAGGCCCCTATCCTATTTGGAAGTTTCTGTGGTCTGCTCTGGAATTAGCTCAAAAATCTGACTATTTCGAGCAATTCCGGGAAAAAAACCAAAAAAATCGTACAATACGGGTTTTCGCTCAATTATATTGGGTTTTTCCCTGATCGGATTAAATCGAGCTATTTAAATAATAAATAAGGTCAAATAATGTATTCTAGTTTGGTTGGACTTTTTTAATTAAATAATCAGAAAATTTCAGATATTGATAAATAACCCCCACAGAGACAGATGCAAACATAATTTCAATTCTGAGCTTTTTATGCTACCACAAGCACGTGCACTTGGTTGCACTGGGTGCAATTTTGGCATGGCCACAATTATGCTGGAATAATGGGAAAATTGCTGCATCATGGGTAAAAAAAAATGGTGATTTGCATATTAAATGGCACTTTGCATACCGCACTTGTGGTCAGAAATGACCTTTATAGTCTATGTCACCATAGCTTATGTGAAACAACAGTACTAATAGTCAATGAAAAGATAATAAAATGTAGTGGAGGGAGGTTTGTTGTTAGATACTTGCAGATTTCATTTTCCAGCAACTCGAATTCTTTTTCGCATCTCTTGCTTAATTGTTTTCCTGTAGGAAGAGGTTAATTAAACTATTTAATGAGTGCACCACCAGTACTTATGTAAAGCAATAAAAAATACTGGAACATTTTCTTTTCAGTACAGAAGGATGCTGGGTGCCACTGCTGTGAATAAGATTACTGTTAAAGAAAAACTGATGCTGTTTCAAAGAAGACAAAGTACACTACATCTAATTTCTGTTAAAATACCATTCAAACAAAAGACCAAGGAGGTCAAAGCAATCAGAATACAAGGGTACAATAGGCCTATGCCCTGAGTAAAATACAATTTTTTTATAGAATAGTAAGATGAACATTTAAGTGATATAAGTTATATTCAGATTATTAACAAAAGGAATCAAACAACTCAGTTGTGCGAACCAACTTTACATTTTAAAATAAACCGTGTTGTGTCTAGACTAGTAATAATCAATAAACAAGAATAAATGCAAATCAACTTCATCTATAAGAATGCATGAGATAGACCTGATTTTTATGCAATGTGTGGGAACTACAGTATAGGTATGAGACCTGTTATCCAGAATACTCGGGACCTGGGGTTTTCCGGATAACATATCTTTCTGTCATTTGGGTCTTCATGCCTTAAGTGTACTAGAAAATCATTTAAACATTACATAAACCCAATAGGCTGGTTTTGCTTTCAATAAGGATTAATTATATCTTAGTTGGGATCAAGTACAAGCTACTGTTTTATTATAACAGAGAAAAAGGATATCATTTCTTAAAATATTGGATTATTTGGATAAAATGGAGTGTATGGGAGACAGCCATTCTGAAATTCCGAGCTTTCTGGATATCGGGTTTCCGGATAAGGGATCCTATATCTGTATTCCAAGACTAATGTATTGCTTTGAATGCAAATTATATATCTACCAATAGGTTTAGTAATAATGAATGCATAATGTATTTTATCTTAAACTAATTAATGGTAATTAAATAGGTTTTTCAAATGATATGTTCAAAACTCCAGGACTAAAAAGAAAACCAATTTCCATCTTAATTTTCATTGGTTTATAGGGGTGGTTGACCTTTAAGTTAACTTTTAGTATATTATAGAATGGGCAGTTCTAACCAACTTTACAATTTTACAATTGGACTTCATTACATTTTTTATAGGTTTTTAATTATTTGCCTCCTTCTTCTGTATCTTTCCAGCTTTCAAATGGGGGTGTCCCCATCTAAAAAAAACTTTAAATTTAGTTATTGATACTTTTTATTACTCATCTTTCTAATCAGGCCCTCTCCTATTTATATTTCAGCCCCTTACACAAACCAGTGCATGGTTTCTAGGGTAATATGGGCCATAGAAACCAAATTGCTGGAATTGCTAACTGGGAAGCTGCTGAATAAAAAGCTAAATAATTTAACAAAACACTAATAATTAGATCTCAGAGCTTGGGATGCTTTAAATTGAAGGCCTGGGTATAACTGACAAAATATTAAAGAAAATAATTTCTTTACAAAATTCCAGTACAGATACTGTTATCCCGAAACCTATTATTCAGATGCTCTAAATTACGGGTAATCCATCTCCCATAGACTCCATTTTAATCAAATAATTCACATATTTAAAATTGATTTCCATTTTCTCTGTAATAATAAAACAGTGCCTTGCACTTGATTTCAACTAAGATATTATGAATCCTTATAGGCCAAACAATCCTATTGGGTTAAATAAATGTTTCAATGGTTTTCAAAGACCAGATTATAGAAAGATCCCTAATCTGGAAACCCCAGCCCCCAAGAATTCTGAATAATAGGTCCTAATACCTGTACTTGGATGGAATCAAGATTTCAACAGAATCTTCAATTTGGCAACAATTCTATATCTTTTATACCATGTTAAAGTGTAGTTCAGATTAATTAAAATATGTTGGTATTTGAGTCTACCGTTTATCAATAACGTTATTCTACAAGCAATATATAACCTGTTTTACTGATTCAGCAAAAGAAATTGTGAAACAAGAAGAAAAAAGAAATAGTCTTCAATTGCAATAGGTTGAGACATTTCCCCCAATATTGCTTTTGGCAGTTTTCCAAACAACGCATTGTTAATATGCATTATTAGGTATATAGAAATATGTATGTTATTACCAGATTTTTTAGGTGTTCTTGTGAATGTTCCCTTTACAGTTCGACAATGGGCATTGTCCCCTCCACAAACACCACACTTATCATCCACCTTATTGGAACCTATTTCCTTGTCACAGCCAACTTTCTGTAGTAGAGAAATTCAGAGAAAATATTAATCATAAATATATATATATATATATATATCTCAATACATAATAAAATGTGTCTAAATAAAAAGTAAGTAAAACTAATATTTTGATGTTTTTGTGCTAGCAAAAAAGATATTGTAGAGAAAACTTACAACGCATTCTCCTCTCACACAAATGCTATGTGGGTCTTTGTAGGAGCAGCGAGTGCCATCATGAGCAAGCTGTTTCATTGATGCAATGCTTCCAGTTTCTTTAGACTGACAGTAGAGCTGACATCGTTTGCTGGCTGTTTCATACAGAACACATGGGAAAACAAAGCTCATGAAAGAATCCTACTATAGAATAATTGATCATGACTAATAAGGGAATCAGTCACATTAATGATAAATTATGTTTGAGCGGTCTCTCTAAACTTACATTTTCTTGCATAATACAAAGGTGCAGCTATACTGGCACAAGTATCATACTGTGCAGGCTATGTGCATTGCTTCTGCCTTAACGCCTGCCTTTATACTTCTATTTTCAGAAGTATTTAATTAATTATTCCCGTAATCAAACACAAATTTCCAACGGGCCACTCATTAATGCTTCATACTAGCTGCTTGTAAGTTATATATCTGTTACTGGGTGGTTAAATATCATGTCATGAGAAAAATTTGTAATAGATGCACTATTTGTTTCTAAAAATAATTTGACATTTTTAGTTTCTTACCATCTGGATGTTCATATGGAAGCCAGTGGTGTTTGGCATTCTGGTACTCAAAGTTTGAGTTTCGTTGCTGACACTGTTGGGCTCTAAAATCTTCAAAGTGCTTGGGGCATTCTTCAGTATTACAAAGTTGATATTCATAGTTCAAACCAGAGCAGTCCTGGCCACCGTTGACTGGCCTATGGAGGTTTAGTGGGGAAAAAAAAAAGACATTAAATTACAAAACCCTACAAAGCAACACTTTCAAGATGGAGTAGATTTTATAAAAAAATATTTCCTTTTAAATATAGTAGAGAAGAAAGGTGACCAATGACCAATTAACACTGATGACTTTTCGTGTTGGGTGTCATTAGGAGAAGCTGTGCCAAACAAACATACTGTACCAAATATATCAAACGGCTATTTATGTTAATGGAGCTACAGCTGTGTGTGTTGGAATTAGGCCAAGATAAAATAATGTATCTCACATGTTTTCTCTATACGCTGTGCATTAAGTAAATAAATCAAATATTCAGACTTGCCAGGTCGGCTTTTAATAAGAAAAAAACCCGTACTTTTTCCAAGAATGAGCGTGGTAGCACGATACGGAATGCTTAAATGAAATGCAAAATCCATTCCCATCTGCTGTCAGTGGTAGGTTTTGGAAGCAAGTTCAGGAACAGCAGCTTCCAATTATGGCTTAGTGGCGTTTCAATAATACTCTCTATTATATGTGCTTTGATTTAATGTACATAAGGATGACAAAAAGCAACAAAATTTCAAATAGTTACAGATATAAATAAATACACATACGCACACGCTCATGCCAGGTAATGGTGATGGATAGTGAATTAAAAAAAATTAACTGCAGTTGTTCTTGACATCATGTCATAAAATCCTCAAACATGTAAATATTCAATTGTGTCCACCCTAGCTTATCTAACACTATAACTATTCAAGCACATAACTAGGAAAGCCCTACTACTATTTCACATCATGTGAAAAACATTTAACTACTGTATAATTAAATACATATAATTATAACTGTATAATTAAACTAAAGGTTACACAATACAGTAGTGGAACAATAAGACCATTTCCAAGTTAAGGTGTCACAGCATCATAAATGTGTGGGTTTCTTTGCATAAGTCACCAGGTACAGCAGCATGCATGCATGTTTTGAGGCCATCAAGCACATGAAGTTATGGTTCAACATATCCAAGAAAGAATTAAAGGGAACATTGCATACAAGATGACTTTTAGGTATTTTACTCACCAGGTTTTCCCACCACTGGTGGTCTGAAATTGCCCCCTACCACTTCCCACTACTGGCAGTGGGAATTATGTCAGCATCGCAAGTGAAAGTGTATTAATTATTGTCAGAATCAGTATGGAATTGGGTGTATAGTTTTGTACAGTTTGACTTACATTGGGTTGTTACACTGTCGTGTTCTGAAACGGACACCTATACCACAAGTTCTCGAACAAGAGCCAAATTTTGTCCATGATCCCCAATTTCCATCTTGTTTTACTTGGTTCATAGTCTTCCACATGCAGTGACCCTTGTAGCACCACTAAGTATAAGAATAGTAATTTAGTAGTTGTGGTTAATATTACATACATACAGTACAATGGATAATCTATCTGTCTGTCTGTCTATCAGTCTCTCTATTTATCTATCCATATGACTTTAATAGAAATCAGTGCTACATTTGACATTTAAACAGCTGTTTATTTCACAGTTATATCTATGTCACAACCTGCTTAACTATGAAGTCCAAATATCTGCCATTTAAATTGGGTTGGCAGTAGTGTGATTCTCGAATCAGATGAAGTGCAAATGCAAATCGTAAACCAGTCTACTGGAAGACCTCACTATCAGTCCAGTGGGAATGACAGATAACAGGAGAGATGGTGCAGGAAATGCTAGGTTGGCTGATGAGTAAGGCGCGTCATGAGTCTTTTTATGTGATAATGAATCTATAAAAAAAAATATATTCTTTACGAATATTTTATGTAGCATCTATGATATCGCTTTAAATACTGTGTGCCCTCCTAGATAGACATGATCACCTGATGTCATACAGGTATGGGATCTGTTAATAAGAGGATTGTATAGGATTGTTTTGCCTCCAATAATGATTAATTACATCTTAGCTGTGATCAAGTAGAAGGTACTGTTTAAAATCTTGAATCATTTGTTTAAAATGGAGTCGATGGGAGATGGAATTTTGAGTTTTCTGGATTCCAATTGATCTCTATACTATTATGACACAGAATTGTGCTATAAAGACATTGTATTATGATACTGTATAATACAAAAGACTCTTTTTATTCCGTGTTCCGCTTGTTTGTGTGTGGGTGTAGGATATCCAGACTTATTTTCCATCCATCAGTTTGTAAATATAACATTTTATTAATGTGAAATGTGACAGTTACATGGAGTAGATGATTTATCAGCTTGTGTTTCCACTGCCCACACTCCAAAAGCCACTCAGACAGGGACAGATGTTAATCATGTAAAGGTTTGTGAAGCTCTGTGTATATAATGGATGATGATAATAATTGTGTTCCAGTAGTTTAACAACTTTACAGCATAGTAGTAGTAGTAGTAGTAGTAGGAGTATTGGCTATTTTGACAGATGTACTAGGTCTAGGATACTACAGGGATCATAATCATAAGGAGCATAATCAAATAATCAGAAGCACTTGATTCTGAATATATGCCAGCATATAAACAAGTATCATAAACATTTGTGCCCTACTGCCTAAGATATACTTTGGTAAGTCAACCCATGAAGGACTTTGTAGAATTAAAATTTTTGATTTGCCAGTAAAAGGTATGGACATTTATGAGTCTCCAAAAATAATGAAACACGTTTCCAAAATACTTCTACCCAAAAAGGGAGCCTGTGAAAAAAGTTGCAATAAAAACAGGCAATGTAGAATAATTAATCCCTATAAAAATACAGTGTACATATACAAAGTGCATTCCACCTTGGCTCAGAAAATGTCATTAAATCTGAATGATTTTTGGCAGGTGATATGTATTTCTTATGCCGATAGGATATGTCATCACAGTTAAAGTTTTGTTATTTTAGGATGGCTTCATTAAGATTGGCTTGGTTAAATATATTTAGTCGTTTTACCAAAAGCTGTTAATATGAATTTTGGAAATATTTATTCTGATATTACAGACATGAAGTGCATATAAAATATGTTTGTCAACTTCCAATATAAAGATACCTAGTGCTTAATCAATCTCAAGCTTTGCCCATATTATCTCCATGGACTCAAAATGCTAGTACAAATAGATAATAATAATTTATGCATTATTTATACATCAGAATTTCAGCTATGCAAAAGTTGGAATACTAGAGGCACAGCAACCTTTTACCGTGTGTGTGTGTGTTTAGTTCTTTAATGGACATTATCAAAAAGACTATTATCGAACAGAAGTTAGAACCGGACTAGTTCATCTTTGATTTTCTAGGTTTAGGGTAGCTACTGTTCAAATCCAAACAGCAGATTGGGGGCTTTCAGAGCAAGTCATTCTGTGTGAATTTAGAGAAGTAGTTCCACACTGGTATGAAGAAGTTGTATGCAAAAATGATGTGCAGGTTGACAAATAGTCAAACCGCTCCCAATCCTAATCTGCCCATATGTTACCGAAACCTGACCCTAACCCAGCACGCCTCCATATTTATAGTCCTGTGTCTGACCTGCCCCACTGTGATGTAAAGAAGGGGCTGGACACTCAGGCACAAATCTATAAAAAGAAAAGCCTAGAGGGAGAAGCGGGACACATTAAGGACACGGTTGGGAAAGGTTCAGCCCCTACCGCCCACGGCCCGCAAATGTTGCATGGAAGACGGCCTGAACCAATCCAACCTGCGTGTTTCGGAAAAACTTGCACATCACTAGTATTCAAAATAAAGTTTTTAAGAAAATACCCTTTTGGCTAAAACAACTCACCCATTCTGGCTACTGAATGAGTGTCCACATGTAGGGCATTTCATGAAAATGGAAAACTTATAAACAACACTGGGATTTTCATTCTGTTTTGCATACAAAGGAGGAGGCGGCCTCCTCAATCCCAGTGTGCTGTTTATAGAGCTACCCTGGTTACATATAAATATATAGGTGCTCTGTAAATTCTTAACTGGGGCCCTGTCACTGTGCAGGCTGAACTGGCTTCATTGCAGAAGCACACCAATCCTCAAGGCAATCATTACTACCCTCAACATTCATACCAGTCTAAAAATACAGCCCAAGACTCCATACATATAAAAAATATTACAGTTATAAGATCCCTTATCAGGAAATCCAATATCCAGCTATGGATTGCAGGAAGGTCATCTCCCAGAGTGCTTTTTAGGCAAAACATTGAAATATTTTTAAATTACTACCTTTTTTCGGCAATAAATGAGTACCTTGTACTTGACCCTAACTAAGCTGTATAAATCCACATTTGGTGGCAAAATATTCCTATTAGGTTTATTTAATGTTTAAATGAATTTTGGATAATAGATCCTATACCTGTATTAACTCATAATACATGCAGGCAGCATTTCAGGGTTATCATCCCAATGTCAAGTCATTAAATTATTAAAGTTACAATATGATAAAAGTAGTTTGCTGGTAGTTCTCTGGTGATACTCTGCATCATTAAGTCCACTTCCATTACTGATTTTGCATCATCTGTGGTGTAGTTCAACAACATCATTGTTCATGGATCAGTTCCTTAAATTCTTTCTGAAATGATGGCTGTTATTCATGAAACTGCTATAATATGGTGAAGCCCAATACTCACAAATAGCTTGCATTATGTTTCTGCAAGTAGGGCATCACTGCACTTCAGTAGCATTACATAGATTTGATATATGTTGACTGTACAGTAACAGTAATAAACTTGCTTCTCCTGTTAACTGACTGCCAGTAATTAGTAGGAAAAAAGATGTACAGTATATGCTTTCCTCCTCTTAGAACTCAAGCAATTTCAGCAGTAATTTAGTGGTTTAAGGTCTTTCACTTCATATCGTTAGTAGAATTTGGAATTTATAAACAGATACAGATTTATTTTAATGTTTAACCAAGTAGTATTTAATTACATGTGCAGTTATTTATTTAAATAGTAATCCCTTTTTCATTATACTGCTAAATACAGTGCATGTGACTGTTTTTAAATAAATGAAAGATCTGCCAAAGTTAATGAAACCCATTTTTAGCCGCTGTTGCTTTTTTACTTTGAGCTCTACTATATGGGGAACACATAGAGGCAAATTCACAAAAGTAGTGATACCGAGATAAAATAAAAGTGGACATAGATTTGTTGTATTCAAATTCTTTGAATTTGTATTTTAAACAGTTTCCATGTGTTGTTGTCTTTCACACAACATTTTAACTACAATTTTTCTGAATTTGTCTTTAGCCCCTTCTAAGACTATTATGGGGTTATTTATCAAAGTCCGAATTTATTTCAATATTTTCTGCTACAAACTCCGATCAAATCCGTATGGCTTTTTTAGGCTTATTTATTATTATATTTTCCTGAAAATTTGCTTTGCGAGAAAAAATCTGATTTTCACAATATTTTTCCATCCAATTTTTTATCCAATTTTCACCAAAAAACTTTAGGGTATTGCACGAAACCCAGCGCACATCAAAAAATCATTGGGACTTCTCCCCTTGACTTATATGCAACCTCGACAGGTCTGAGATGCCGGATTTCCAGATTCAGACTTTCCATCCTTTTTTAATGAATTCCGATTTTATAAAAAAAAAAAAAAAAAAGCACATAAAAAAAAAACACACATTTTTCGTGATTTTTGCATTTAGAGTTTAGTAAATAAACCCCTAGATGTTGCAAATTGTCCTGCGTGTTGACTATAGGAAGCAGGTTAAGTCAGAATGGAAAAAAAAAGATTAAAGGGATTGTTCACCTTCCAAACACTTTTTCAGATTGTGCTCCAAAAATATAGGACTTATTCCATTTTTTATTTTTTACAGTTTTTCCAAAATCTAAGTTTAAAGTTTAATGTCCCTGTCTCTGGTGTTTCAGTCTGACAACTCAGTAATTCAGGTGCAGATTCTAAACTGTTGCAACATTTAGGGCAGGGGCACACGGGCAGATTCGGGGAGATTTAGTCGCCTGACGACCAATCGCCTCTTCTTTGGTGCGACTAATCTCCCCGAACTGCTTCCCCATGTCTTCCGCCTGCTTCAATGAAAAAACGACTGCGGCAATGCACTTCAATTTCCGAAGTCACTCCAAAGTTTCCTCACAAGGGTAATGGGCACAGAGGGGTGGGTTCGGGTTGGGTCAGGTGGATCTGTTCAACTGGACCCACGCAAGACTCTAGTGGAAGACATTCTGTGCATGAACCAGGCCAATAACACAGGGAGGGTAACCAGCTTGAAATGTTAATTTTTTTGTTTGTTGAAAAACAGAAGCTGTTTGCAGTAGCACAAATAAATAAGTAGAAGAATTTTAGGTCTAGTTTTTCATTTATACAGACCTTTCCAGGGGCACATTCTGTTCCATCAAGAGGGGGTCCCTTCTTGGTTTTACAGAAATAGGGATTATCAGGATGGTTGCACCACAACTGTTTACAGGGCTCGAATGTTCGGAACTGAAACAAAAATATTAAATGTCTGAGTGCAGCTCTAAATTTACAATATCACAGTTGAAAAATACCACAACTCTACTGGATGCACAGAGAAATTCAACATATGTTCCTAACCTGTAACCCGTAGAGATACAATAATGCTTAAAATGTTCAAGATCAAAAACAAATACTGACATGCTAAATTCATAAATCCTTTTTAAATGCATAAATTTAATTTTTAGTATCTAATTTAATCTACTATCTGAATGCATATTGAAGGCATTATTGTAGCCCTAATCCAGCAGGGTAAAATGCCACTCTTCCACAACTTTTTTAATAAAATAGTAAAATAAACTAGTAAATATTTCTCAGAAAGCATTCCTATTAAAAAAACATACATTTACCACATATATTAACATGGACAAATATATAAAGGTTGTTATCCTAAGCAACCCCTGCAGAGTTATGCAAAACATACATTAATCACAGCAAGCAGCGTATTGGGAAAACATCTGTATAGCTGTCAATAAAGCACGTTGGCCTAAGAATGTACTGTATTCGGGAGAACGGGATTGTTTAAAAGTTATCAGTAATGTATTTACTCCTATGACTGCCCTCAGGTCAAAGGAAGGTATAGCAACATAATTCTGTGTACAGGTATGGGATCCCTTATCCAGAATCCCCTTATCCAGAATGATACCAATTACAGCTTGGTGCATTATCTATTTAAATCCATACTACAGTATAAGGTCATTAACTAGATTATGGGTGTGTTGTTAAAAGAAGTGCACCTTTTCTTAATGTCCTGGTTGCTTAAAGAAACAAATCAGTAGGTTGCATTTACTGGTCTGCTGTAAAACAAGCATCTAATTGGTTGCTATTGGTTATTAAACCTGTCAAACTTCACGTTTTTTCACCTGATGTACCTATGGTGAGTGCATACATCCATCTGATCAGTGAATGCATAATTTTGTCTGAAATCTATTTGAAATTGTTCATTAAACAATTTACAATTTAGACTACTTTGCCATTTGTCTAAATTTTGTCAGACTTTTTCAGAAACTAACGGGTATATTTATCAAAGAATGAAGTTAATAGTGAAGTTCCGCCACTAGAGTGAAATTCCGCCACTCTCCATTCATTTCTATGGGATTTTTATAGGCGTATTTATCAAAGGGTGAACTTTCACTTTCACCCATTGATAAATACGCCTTTCAAAATCCCATAGAAATGAATTGAGAGCTGAGGAATTTCACTCTAGTGGCGGAACTTCACTCTTTGATAAATTTACCCCTAGGAGCGCACATATGAACTGAGGATCTCCCTTAGCTATGGGTTTGAGGCGGCACCTGAGCCAAAGCCATGGAGCCGTGAGTGAAAATTCTCCATCATGTTTGGTGAAGTGAATGACTGGTGATAATGGCATTATCGAAGGGCCTGGTGTAAAGCTTATTTTAAGCATGATGAGCGGGAATCTTGTCACATATGTACTAAACATATAAGTAAAGATAAGAGGTCTATTTAATGTGATACATTTTTTGGTTTGATAAATCACTTATCAATTAAATGTATCTAGTTTGTGGCAGCATAATTTAGTGTTTCAGGACTAAGGGCCCTTAAATGTATTGTCTTGGATGGCTCACTGATCTAATAGGAAGGCATGAAATCCTGATTTAAGCCTCTTTTTTAGAACAGCTCATTCTCTATGCTCCAGAGGCAGAGCAAATACAAAGGTGCTACATTACAGGAAAATAGAACTTTTCAAATGCTGCTTTTTACTTGCAGTAGTCAACATGCTTTACAAGATATGCAGCAATCATGAGAACATAATAGAAGTAAGCAGTTGAGGACACCGTCAGATTATGTAACTGGACCAGTGACACAATCTGCTGCCTCAGGGATTCCACCCACGGTCTTTAGCGTTTACCCCCAGCCAGTGATTTTCTTTGGACTTAGGGTTTTATCAATTGCAGTGCCACCCCACCATCTTACCATTAATTTCCAGGTATTCCTTGTGCCTTTGTAAGATATGTGTATGCACACATAAATTTACTTTAGTGCACATGGGTTGTCAGTTTAACTAAAGTGGCAAGGGATGCCAGGGAAAGAAGGTAAGAAGGCCTCACAGTGATGCAATAGACAGAAACCAAGGCCAGTGCAAATTGGCACCCCCTCTAGTGTATTTGGCTTTCCTTATCATTGAATCACCTGTATTTTGTGGCAATTTTTACTCTTACAAAAGACACAGGGGAACATATTTTTTGATTTTGCCGTCAGCTTTTCTGATTAGTTAGCTGTTTGATTAACAAAATAGAAAAATGTGCGTCCTACTGAAACGTAACTCATAAACTCTGGTGAATTCTGGAGTTGAAAAAGCCTACTGCATTATTGCACAACATATTTGGTCTGCTTATCAAAGTTTGGCTGTTGTGGCTGCTTCTGCAAGAACTATATAATTTGGAACTGATACTATGTACACTATAGTCACTAAATAGGACGATTACCCATTAATGCATTGTACAGATTACTGCCCCTCTCTTACCCTGAGCTCTGTGTAATATTTTTCAAAAGAGAAAGATATTTAACAACAATGAAAGGTGCCAACACATTAAAAATCACAATACTATGAGTCTGTACTAGCATGGTTTTATAAATAACAGATCTTGCCAAACTAATTTAATTGCCTTTTATGAGGAGGTGAGCAGGAACCTGACTCTAGGATGGCAAATAAATTGTGCAAAACTAAGGATGCTGCCACTTTGCAAAGGCAATTAGAAACCTGAGCGGCAACTAAACTGGTAAAAGTGGTAGAGAATTTAAACTATGAGGGTAGACTGTCAAGGTTGGGGTTGTTTTCTCTGGAGAAAAGGCACTTGAGAGGGGACATGATTACTCTTTACAAGTACATTAGAGGACATTATAGACAAATAGCAGGGGTTCTTTTTTCAAATAAAAAACAATCAATGCACCAGAGGCCATCCCTTTAGATTAGAGGAATATAACTTTCATTTGTAAGTAGCATAGCTGGATTGTAAGCAGCATAGCTTTATAATGAGGGCAATGAGGTTGTACAATCCCCTGCTGACTGATGTAATGGCAGATTCTATATTAAGAGTGGCTTGGATGATTTCTGGAACAAAGTTCAATAGTTTATATGTGAGTGTATAGAGAGGTCTATATAAGTATGTGTATATATGTGCACTTCATTCGGAGGGGTTTATGGACTTTGGTCTGTTTTCAACCCAAACAACGATGTAACTATGTAACATTTGAACAGGGGAAAACATGGCCATGTGGGGCTCTGCGGAAAAACATCCTGTGGCAGTTAGCTTTTTCAAAAAGACCAGTCAAAGGTAAAGCATCAGTGATTTCATAACAAATCAGCACCCGGTATTTAACATTTGTGATCCGTTAAAGAGGAAGTATACCACCTTGTTCTACATTAGTTTAATTGTGCTGAACATTCTTTTTGCTTATTGAAAAATGTATGGGAAAACGGAAACTGAAGGTACTCCAAGTGGATAATAAGATAATCAGTGCACTGATAATCCCCCTGCATAATGGATTTCTGCTTATCCGTATGACAAAGCAGCCACAACAAAAGGCTGAGGGTGGTGTTTATATAGAGCTCAGTATCCATAGTTAAAATAACTCCGCTAATTAATTGTAAGATAGTAAGTGGGAAGCAAAATGGGAATCCTTTATAATAAAAATAACTAAATGAATATGTATTTTTAAGATTAAAAGGCAGAGTTTGTTTTCAGAATAATTGATATTTATCTTGCTCATGTAGAAAAAAATGTATAGATGTGTATAATGGCCTTTTAACTATTCTTTCTAAAACTCACAACTTTTCTTTTTCCTCTTCTCTATGTACAGATAAAGACATATTTAAGGGTGTTACTGCATTTGTAATGGTGATTAGTTTGCTTGTCACTCACCAGGGGTCACTTCCAATGAGAAGTGTTAAAGTTTGTAAATTCTAGCATAGACCTAATGGTTTATTAGATCCAATACAGCAAACATTTTGCAGAAAACATATTCCAAGTAACTTATTTAATAGCTGTGAGCAACTGTGTTGCCTTACAGGTCCACAGCACAGAAGGCATATGAGGCAAGAAAAGATACATATTAAGAGACATGGTTTTAGAAGATACATATTAAGAGACATGGTTTTAGAATAAAGAAAATATATAAAATGTAGCATACTGCTGTGCACATTTTGTAGCCAACACCAAAGTCGAATCGGCATTGTTCATCCATAGAATAGTTAATTCCAGGAAGATCTGGGAGTTTAGGCCAATCATGTTCAAAAGGGTCGTCCAGAAGGCAATCATATGAACTAAAGAATTCAAATAAATCACATGAATTAAACAATGAAATGGAAAAAAAAACCTTAAAATAAGAATCAGAAACCATAAAATGCCTGTAGATTTATAAAAGATAACAATTACAGACGTAATACAGGGAAACTTAAGTGAACAAGTCATTAGCAAATTTATCAGAACCTATTATTTTCTTATATTAATTACTCTACAAATAAATAAGATGGGTGAACTTGTTTGATTCATAACATTCATATTGATTTGTACAAGAATAATATGCAAATCAAAAACTCAACAGAATCAGTCGAATAAAACATGGTCAGATAGATAATATCAATAATCAAAAAAAATTACATTAAAGGGGTGATTATTAAAGAGTTAGTTTTAGTATGTTATAAAATGTCCTATTTCTAGCAACTTTGCAGTTGGTGTTCGTTATTTCTTTTTTATAGTTTTTGAAATATTCAACTTCCTCTTGTGTATCTTTACAGTTTTCAAATGGGGGTCACTGACTGCCAACAACCAAAAACTATTGCTCTGTTAATTTACAATTTTATTATTATTGTTACTTTTTATTCCGTTCATTCCCTCTCCATATTCCATATTCCAGTAGCTCTTTCAAACCTCTGCCCAGTTGCTATGGTAAACAAGACCATAGCAACCAGATAACTCCTGAAATTACAAACTGGAGAGATGCTGAACAAAAAGCTAAAATAAAACTGCAAATTGCCTCAGTATATCAATGTCTATGTGATACTAAAAGTTAATTTAAAGGTGAACATCCCCTTTAAAAATAGTACAATATTTACTATTTGACAAACAGACAGTGAGATATTTACTTGCAAAAACAAAAGAAGGAACTATCTGAGTTGTGATACATAGTTCCTACTTTTAGTTTGCATGTTCATCTTCAACTACAAAGTTATTCCTGGTAGTCAATATCCTTATACTAGGAATGTAAGGGTCAAAGAATCCAGGGAATTAAAATCAAACTGAATTCTTTGTTTAGTTTATATTTGTTTAGCACTGAATACACAATGATAAATAAACAACATTTCTGTTTATATTACAGTCTAAACATGCTATTTTTAGTGACAGAGAGTATAATTATTTAACTGAAATTTAGAGAAATACTTAAATGTTTCCTAGAGAACAAATAGATTTACTTACTGTATGTATCTCTTTAGTTCCTGACCACTGCACCGAGACCAATGATATCGATGAAATGCTGCCTGCACCAGGGGAGCCATAACACTGCCCATAGCTGTTTCATCCCCGCATCTGTTTCCTTGTCCATCGTGTTCCATTCCCAGCCTAGGATTATATATTTCAGAATTATTTAGGCACAAATTAACCTTTTTCTACAGACACTATAAAACCATGAGTCTATATCAGGGATCAGGAACCTTGGCTCTCCAGCTGTTAAGGAACTACAAGTCCCACAATGCAATAATGGAGCCTTTTGAAGGAGTCTAAAGGCAAATGCATTGTGGGACTTGTAGTTCCTTAACAGCTGGAGAGCCAAGGTTCCTGATCCCTGGTCTATATAATGTACATATGTTATAGGTCTATAGGTCAGCAGCACCAAAAAACCTCCCTCTGACGATATCTTAAAGAAAATTTTGCATGCATGCCACATCGAGCAGGCGTGCAGTAGTGATGGGCAAATAAATTCACAAGGTGCAAATTCCCAGCGAATTTGCAAAACTGTTGAATCTGAAAAATTTGGGCAAGCGGCAGAATAGACGCGCACATAAAAATCACAAAAAAAGTGGCTTTTAATATCTCTATATTTTATAGAAGATGGTACATTATTTTTGCACAAGTTTCACTTGTGATGTCATATACGGTGTATATATATATATATATATATATATATATATATATATATATATATATGTATGTGTATATATATATATATATATATATATATATATACACACACACCGTATATGACATCATTAATTGCCGGTTACAAACTATTTAACACCATTTATTAGAATTTATTTCATATGTTATTCTTAAATGTATGATACACACGCAAACATATACACCTATAGGGGGTTGTTTACTAAAACCCAATTTTTTCTGGTCGGGATATTTGGGGTGAATTTTTCGTGGAAAAACAATGAAATTTATTATACCCAAATGCTGGAAAAAGCTTGAATCCAAAAACCTGGCATCTCAAACCTGTCAAGGTCATGTATAAGTAAATGGCAGATGCCCCTTTTCCAGTTTGAAGATATCATGGTCTTTACTGGGTTTAGCTCAATTAACCGAAAAATGAAGGGTTCTTCGCGCGATAATTTCGAAAAAATCAAGTGATTTGGGAGCAAAATCCGAAAAATTTGTATGATTTGAGTTTCTGCTCGATTTTTGCTTGAGTTTTTTCCCGACCTGACTTTTTCAGAGTTATTTTAATGATAAAGAAGGTAAAATCATGGTTGGCCATTTCGCTGACCTTTCTTTTTTAAAAAGAAATGTGATAAAATCGGATTTTAGTAAATAACCATGTAATCTATAGTTTGCTTATTTTGTCATTAAGCTAACTGTTAAGTATGTTTCCTAAAAACAATGCATTGAGATTTAATGGAATCCAGAAAATAGGTAGCTGGACTGTCACCGTTTCTCAGGACAAAAATTAAGAGTATCTTTTCCCTTGCTTCCATCCACAGAAAAGCAATGCAATTGAATGATTCTAAAAAGACACTATGGTCTGGCTCCCAACATAAAGATTGTGGCATGGGATGGGGGGGGGCTGAAAGGTGGTGCAATATACTGATGAACATACTTTCCCTAGTATGGTTAGAATCTGGTTAGACAGAGAAGATGCACTGTGCTAGCCTAGATTTCCAGATATATGTCACCAAATTTAAAGGGGACCCGTCACCCAACGAAATGATTAAAAATCCTATTTTATCACATTAGTCAAGCAAAATGAACTTTAATTACACTATATAAATTATTTGAATCTTGTTTTCTTCAGTCTGGGATTTCAAAATTATAGCAAGCAGGCAGCCGCCATTTTGTGCACATTGTTATTAAGGCAAGCCTTGTGTCATCTCAGAATCTTGTTTGTGCACCAGAATGGGGGACCCAATGTCCATTTCCATGCCCTGGATACACAATTAAATGGTTAAGAGAACGGGGGGGATGTGTGGAGAGCTGTGACATCTAGTAAGTGCTGAATGGAAAGTGAAAGTAATTGTCTGCCCCGCCTCTATGCCATTGGCATAGAGGAGGGGCAGACAATATTTGATTGACAGCGGAGATTTTTAAATGAGCAGCTATGAATGCTTTAATAAAAAATAGGAATTGGATTTCATGTTTAATTTGAAAAGGACTTTCATTATACAGATTTTTGTGTCTGGGTGACAGGTCCACTTTAACTGAAAGGGCAAAAAAAGATTGAATAAAAAACCCTCTTACTCAGAAGCACAAAATGTACAATTCACTGTACATATATAAAAAAAGGTCATTGTAATATGCACACTAAAAAAACACTTATTTAGTTGCAGCTTCCATTGCCAATTTGCAATTGGTCTTCATTTTTTCTCTTTGTGTGGTATGGGAAAGACTTTTTTGGCCTGTACATCCAGGGCCAGATTTACATATCAAGCGCCACTAGTCCCGCTGCTGTTAGTCCCCCTCTTCCCCTCCCTTTTATTTGCACAAATTTTTATTGGGACTGGAGCAATGGGGCTCGCATGGGAAATGTAAAAAAAACTATTGTATCTCCTGTGTATCTCCAGTGTTTCTGAACCAATGTGGGTGTGATTGGGCAGCAAGCTGCCCCCTAAAATCCTGCCACCCTAGGCCCGGGCCTTGGAGGCCTTCCCGCAAATCCGGGCCTCTGTATATCTTCACATAAACTGCTAATTTATCCGTTCTTTTTTTTAAAAATATTTGTAGAGGCAATCTAAGAATAGCTGCACAGCTTGACCCTGTCTCAAAAAACTGGAGATTTTATTAGGTACAGTATAATATAGTACAGGTATAGAATCTGTTATCTGGAAACCAGTTATCCAGAAAGCTCAAAATTTATGAAAGCCCATCTCCCATAGACTCTATTCTATCCAAATAATCCAATTTTTTTAATATGATTTCCCTTTCCTCAATTATAATAAAGTATTACCTTGTATTTGATCCAATCTAAGATATAATGAATCCTTATTGGAAGCAAAACCAGCCTATTGGGTTTATTTAATGTTAACATGATTTTCTAGTTGACTTAAGGTATAAAGATCTGAATTACAGAAAGATCCATTATCCGGAAAACTCCCCAGAATTCTGTATAACAGGTCCCATACCTGTAAATGATACAATATTTGCTACAGCTCTAATAACAAATAGCAACCAATTACCAATTTGCATTTATTGGTCACCTCTTTGGTTGCTATGGGTTACTAGACCTGGGAAAATGCATGTTATTATATTTTCTTTATTGGTCAATTAACTTGCTAAATAAAGTCTACATTAACCCAACTGAAACTCCACGTAGTATATTTATCGAAGAGTAAAGTTAAAGACCGCCACAGTCTGCTAGAGTGAAATTCCACCACTCCATTAATTTCTATGGGATTTTGAAAGGCATATTTATTAAAGGAAGAACTATCACTTTCACCCATTGATATATACTCTTTTAAAAATCCCATAGAAATGAATGGAGAGTGGTGGAATTTCACTGCAGAGGACTGTGGTGACCTCTAACTTCACTCTTTGATAAATATACCCCTATGTGTGGTTCAGTAATTCATTTTAATGCAAAGGTGTATTCATGATTTTGTCATGAAATTGTTAATGACAGCAATTCAAATAACAGGATGGAAAAAAAAGTTAGTGGAAATCCGACACTCCCTGGCAGAGTATGGGGCTAATTAAAGGTCACACAGGCGTTTCCAAGATATCATTATATTGGTGAGTTAATGCATTTTACCAAGTCCTACCCTAATGTAAAAGTGATCAATGGCGCAGACCTAACCCACCTTTAACCAAGCAGAAATGGGGTTTCCTGGTTCCCTTTCTATAACAGGGGAGGTGGGTCCATACAAATATACCCTCTGTTAAATGTAGGTGGATGGGGAAAAAAAACTGGTGCCTCCTATGTGCCCCTGTCCTGTATAATATAAGCAAAGTAAGGGGGTTTAACATAAGATATAATTAACATTACCCCTGTACTATGACTCCTCACCTCTTTGTGCCAGTGGTTTTAGGAGTCAAAGGTGGGACCTTAACCTCCTAAGTCTTGGGGTGAGGGTCCATCAAGTTCTCTATAAATAAAATAAAAGGATAGTTGTTTACCACCTAAGGACCCTTCAGCATAGTCAACCAAACCCTCTTATCCCAATTTCCCCAATAAAAAGTAAAGGTGGCACTAAAAAAAACAAAGAGAAGTTGTGGATCTGGATAATGAAAAAAAATGATAAAGCTTTTCTTCCTTGCACTCTGTGATAATAAAAGCTGGGCAACCTGGGGATGCATACATGGCCTCAGAATCATGCGTGTTCTAGAAGGTGAAAAGGTGAGCTCCATATACCTAGCAGCAGCCCGGAAATAACATTGCCCTCCTTGTATCTTCCCAGTGACTGGAAATTGTTTTGCAGGGGATACATTCATGGAGATCCATACGCACATTTGTCTGCTAAAGATTCTCTCTCATGTGACAACTCATAATGGGTGATTGCTTATCCTTTTAACTGACCCCTCAATGATAAATCATGATGGAAATGCTGCCATATGTAATAATAGTCTACAACTGTAGAAAAATGTAGGGCAATCCGTTTTTAAACAGTAGCACACCATGGATTCCTGAAAATCTACAGAGCCATCATGATTTTTACAAATGTGTATGGCAGCAAGCAAAACTTACACATGGCCAGTTTCATGGGCAACCACAAAAGCAGATGAAAATCCATCTTCGTGATTCAGAGTACAACTTCTCATTGGATGGCACATGCCGGTCACTGGGGCATATCCTGTATCAAAGAGGTTTTCATGAATATTAGAACTTACACACACTAAAATGATCACTAATCAAAATAAAACCCCTAAATCCTCCTAAGGTCAGGTTTCTCTGTATGTCAGCCTTACTTTCCATTCATTTCCTTGGAGTCCTCCATCCATGAATTTGTTACATTTAAGGGTCGAATTGAAAATTCTAATTCAAATTTTTAAACATTTTTGTGGTCAAAACTCTCAAATTCGAATGGGACCAATTTAGACATGTTACTAGCCTTCCTGACATCCTAGTTTTTTCGGAGAAAAAACTTTGATTCGAATTCAAGTTTTCGAGTCGGTAAAATTAGTGTGAGTTTAGATATTCAATCTTTTTTATCAAATAACCCCCCCCCAATCGAATTTCGAGTATATTTGAATTTGTTAAAGTTAAAAAAACTCATATGAATTCGAAATTCAACCTAAATGTGCCTTGTAGGGCTGAACTCCACGGTGCGGCTTGTTTCCAATCCGACATGATGAGACAGATGCGCCGAATATAATGTAAGTAATAGGAATGTTGAACCTACAAGCTGCGTGCATCTACAACTACACTACTGTCGGATTCGAACGCTGCACGTAGTTTCTTTATCTGGCAGTCGTGTCATGTCGGATGCACACAGCTTGTAGGTCCGACATTCCTATTACTTACATTATATTTGGAGCATCCATCTCGCATCGTGTCGGATCTGAAGAAGGCGTACCGTGTGGTTCAGCCCTTAAAGTTACAAGACCTGTATGAAACTACAAAGCTAAAAATATCCTTATTTACTATATATTATTTTTCTGTAATTTCAAATCTTTCTTTTCCTAAGGAGTCTGTGTGAATAAGATTAAGGTGTACAGACCACTGCAGCAAAGTGATAGACCCCTGTAACAAAGGGATAATGAACAATAATATCACAACTTACACCATATTAATGCCATACAAACATAAGGGTATATGTAAAGCTATACAAACATCTGGAATTGTAGAGGCAGAGGTAGATATTCTGAGGCAACTTGGAATTGGTCTTAATATTTTGCTTTAGTTTAGAATTTCAGCAGCTATATTTTTGTCTCTCATTCAAACCACTGTCTGATTGCTAGGGTAAAAAAGACTCTAGCAACCAGCTACTGATTTGATGAGACACTGGAATATGAATAAGAGAGGAAATAAAAAAAAGTTAAGTAATAAAAAGGAAGACAAAGTAACATTGTAGCTTTACAGAACAATAGGTTTGTGGCTGCTGGGGTCAGTGGCAGTGGCATTTGAAAGCTAGAAAGAAGCAGAAGAAGAAAAAGAGAAATAATAAGAAAAAAACTATAACAATGAAGACCAACTGCAAAGTTGCTAGAACCTACTAAAAGTTAACTTGAAGGTGATCCCTATAAATGAAGTGTACGGTTTGACTAAATTCAAACAGTAAGAAAACAAGGGGCCTCATAAAAGAGACCCAGTAGGTACATTTCGAAAGAGTTGACCTGAGGCAAGGCAAGATAGTCAAAATAGTCACTTTCTTCTAGAGAAGCCCCTATGATGTGTAGAAAATCCACAGCAGAGGCATGAAGTGGATTTGTCTGAAAACACCTTGTGCAGTCTAATAAGTGTGTAGTAGTAATGGTGAAGGATTTTAAAATCCTCTAGTGGAGAATATATATATATATATATATATATATATATATATATATATATATATATATATATATATATATATATATATATATATAGTTCAAAATTGTCTGCCATTTATGCTGCACATTGGCTAATGGAAAAGGTAGTACTAAAGGTAGTACTTGTAGAGACCTAATTAAATTTGTGCCCAAGGGTTGTGGTCTTTCAGTGTAGTATTAATGTAAAATGTATAAGATATGTGAAAGAGTTTATCAGTGAGGATGGTACAGAGTGATTCAGATTTTTTAGCCTTTCACAATAACTCTTTAGCTTTCTAGCTGGTTGTCCTGACTGCCTGTCAACTACATTGTGTTTGACATATTGTATACTAATGTTAATACACTACCTTGCATTCCAGCTGGGCCAAAATCTTGTCTGGTCAGAAAAATGGCGTGATCATGATGTTCAGAATGGTTGGGATCTGCCTTCTGTTGTTGGTTTGCCCAGCGGCACACATTATCTAAACTCCTTGATGGGCTGCCCCTTTCAATCAAGCTAATAGACTTAAGAAAGAGTAAAGTTGTCAGTAAGACACAATATTATAGATGAGATATAATGAAATGCTTTTGTTTGTTGCGCTTCTGTTACTTCACATTTATTGTCATTCAGTCCATAATGCTGTGTCAGATCTGTGTAATTTGACATACACGTGCTTCTCCAAACAAGACCTTTTCAGCTTGCCCGTGTGCACCCAGCTATGCAGCTATTTTTTCAGCCACTGGGACTTCTTTATAAATGGGCCAATAAGACCTCTATCTTCATTTTTACTTTCCCAGTACATCAACTGGTTTATTTGCAATGCCATGAGGAGAGTACACCACAGAGTTTAAATCCCTTTCATTTTTAATGCTTCCATGAAGTTGCTGTTGAGTACATTAATCTCCTATCAATTAGAGCCTATGGGTACCTTCAGCTTCAAGTCTCAGCGCGAGGGTGTCTAGCTGTTCTGTAAGCACCAGTAACTGCTTCACACAAGTGCTAGCTTTTCTTGCCCGTGTCTACCTTTCCTGTTATCTCATATGGCAAGTATACAGACTACCTCACTAGTGAGCATTATCACATATAGTCTCAATTCTCAACAGTATAATCGGTTTTGTGCATAATTGGAATCAGATTTCGGTTCTAGCACCACACTCCTCATAGGGCCATGTCTATTATTATCTTCTACACATTGGAGTACTGTATGTCTAAATAGATATATTCTATTTGAAGATACTATCCCAAGGCCTTATTAGGAACTTTACCTCCTCTAACAGGTACCGCTAGGAAGTGTTTTTTTAAAGCTGATATTCACCTTATTAATGAGGCCATTTGCCAGATGTGTGGGTGGCTGACATATTGGTGATTTGTCAGTCACTCAAAAATCTGAAAGTATCAAGGTTCTGTGCACGGCAGTCAGTATTCACTGAATGATGCAAAATGGTTTTGCTGGATACACTGCATTAATAAATAACACTTCCCTTTTCTTCTGTTATGCATTACTACTAATTACTATTAAGTAAACTCAAGTACTCAAACAGTATAGACTATAAACCTACTAATTATTGGTATTCTACAAGCGTTATGCAAATTCATTATGCTGTTTCATTATACTGTTTCCATTTTAATTTTTCCTGCTGTTGAAATAAAAAAAAAAGTAAAATTTCTTACCTTTGCATAACCCAACATTATCATACGGACCAAAACTATATTGATGTGGACACCAATTGAATCATCATGGTAAATTTCATTTACCTGAGTAAGAGAGAAGAAAATGTACTCTGTCACTGCATATAAAAATACATACTATACAATATAATATATCATACATATATAATACATGTGTATAGTATGTGTATATATATATATATATATATATATATATATATATATATATATATATATATGTACTGCATATGTGTGTTCTGGGTACAATTGCAGAGGTCATTTCTGAATGAAAACAGACAGTTATTTTTATATTTATTTGTTTCAATGTATAATATATAATGAAATGCTCAGAGAGAGAGAGAGAGAGAGAGAGAGAGAGAGAGAGAGAGAGAGAGAGAGAGAGAGAGAGAGAGAGAGAGAGAGAGAGAGAGAGAGAGAGAGAGAGAGAGAGAGAGAGAGAGAGAGAGAGAGAGATGCTTAACTTGAAGCAAGAGTTCAAGAAAAGACAACGTTTCATTACAAGTACATAAGTACTTGGATAATTTTGGAACAAAGTGACTTTTCAGACTTGAGTCTGAAAATGTAGTGGCCAACATTTACATTACTCTTGGGAAAAAAAGCTAGCGCCCTATTTACTAACAATCCCAAAAACTATTTTTCGATAGAAATCTATTGTAATTAGTGCAAGTACAAACTAAAAAGTGTTATTGTAAAACACATTTTAGTGACTTTTCACAACATTCTTTTATTATAATGGTGCTAGGATAGGATGCATGTCTGTGTGTTAATAAATATTGTCAAGAAGAGAAAAAAAGCTGATTATCAACCAAATAAGAAAAACATGTTTTCCCTGTACAGCTCCATGTCTGTTCTTGCTGGGTATAGCACTGACCCACTGCTTCGATCAAACAGATGCTTTTGATTTAAAGACAAACCATGCACCTTATCTAGCATTTCATTAAATGGTGTAATTTAGGGTTCATAGCCAGCAGCTTTTGTCACAAAAATCTTTACATCTTTACCATGATTGAGATAATTTTTTTTTAAAAAAAACCTTTGCATTTAATCTCTTAGCTCAGAGGCACTGTTCATGTTTATAGCAGGGACTTGTTAACAAAAAGTTTCCTTTAAATGTTCAAATCAAGTTGTTGCTTACTGGAGGGTTCCAAGCTATCCCTCACTGATTCCACTTGCAACGGCAATAGATATTCATGCTGTGCAAATGAAGAAGCAATATATAAAACTGATATGCTTGGCAACGTCCACCTCTACTAGGACCGGGCTGGACCCTACATTGGGAAAGCAACAACTTATAATATAAAGGAAACTTTGTTAATAAGTCCCTCTTGTAAATGTTACAAAAAGTTTTAAAACCAATTGATTAGTCTGAGTATGGCTTTTCCCGAAAGCAGTGCTACTGTCATGTCTGTATTCCCTGAATTGGGCCAGTGACCTGTGTATAGTGGAACTGGTGGGAGATGTTTTGTTGTAAACACAGCTCAATATTAGCAAACCAGAGAATGCTAAATAGAATAACTTAACTTGAGAAGCCAGTTACAATCTACTTTGTTGTATGCTGGTGCTGTATACTGTATATTCATATTATTAATAATAAAGCTCTATTTTTTTTTCAAGTGCTCAGGCCCAGCTTATTTATTATTTTGTTCTGTATAGGAGCTGTCCAATTGCTGGCCACACTTGATGTATTTTGCTCAGATATGAACAGATCAATGTTCCCTCTTATCCCTTCTTGGCTATGTGCACACAAAAAATTATTTTGTGCGCAAATCTTAAATTTGTGCGCTCAGTTTTTAAAAACTGTTTGCTCAAGTCAGAATTAATAGAGAATTTTGTGTTTTCACACAAAATTCTTTGTGCGCACCACAATTTGTTGTGATCGCTGGCCTTAAAATGTGTGTGAGCGCACACAAGCACACACCTCAAGCTGGCCATAAACACACAGATCCTATCGTACGAATCAAGGATTCGTACATTTTTCCGGATCGTGTGTGGAGAGTGCCGACAGCTTTTGTCAGGCGGAGATTGGTCGTTTGGTCGATCGGTCAGGTTTGATTTTGAACCGACCGATATCGCCGGAGCCCATTGCACATCTGTTCGGGGATCTTTGCGTCTATGGCCACCTTTAGAGGGAACATTTAAACAGAACAACAAATCAACAGTTGTTTATTTATGTTAAGGGAATTCAAATGTTCTTCCCAACATTTCAGGTATTTTGGAAAGAGGGAAAATACAAGAAATAAGAGTGCTATTTAACAATTGAGCATAACTACTGAAGACTAAGGAGCGGATTTATCGAAATGTGAGCTCATCACAGAAAAATGTACTCACTTTCTGTTCATTCCTACGGGATTTTCAGAATTATCAAATGGTGAACTCTTCACTCACTGATAAATACACTTCTAAAAATCCCACAGGAATGAATAGAAAGTGAGTGGGGTTTTTTTTGACAGTGAGCTCTAATCTCACATTTTTATACATCTGTCCCAAAATAAAGTTTATAAAGATTTCCTTATTTCTTTTATTTTAATTTATTACAGTTCCTGAAGGCAAAGGTCTAATTGCAAAAGAAACAACAATTTAACTGTATATCAGTGAATGCCACATTCATTTAAAACAACATTTTATACCAAATCACTCACAATGTTCATCAAGGTAAGCAGGTAGTTTTGAACATGCTCTTTTCCATGAAACCTGACAACCGAATCATCTACTCCCAGGAGTACTTCAATGTTGTAATCATTTTCCCCAGCGTGTCTGCGTCGTCTAAGAGTTTCATTTACTTGCTTTTCAATATTGCTGTATATGCTGTCCACATTATCAAGGCCAGCAAAGTCTGCCTCTAAAAAAAAAATAGACACAGTTTTAAACTATTCAATTATATGCTAGATGTTGCCATTAATAATGAATTGCAAGGAGTTTAAAAGTTTAGTCTCACTTCCTCACTTTTGAGAATTATTTATGTCCTGATAAATCCCTTAAAACTGAATAAAAAAAAGCATCAGAATTACTCTCTGCTGATCTGTAGTCTTTTTCACCTTTTTGAAAAATTTACCCATCCCATCCCTTACTTCCCTATTATAGTGCCTACCACCTGCCTACACAAGGGTTCCCATACATAGAGAATGAACTTGAACAGGACTGATAGCCTATTATAGTGCCTACCACCTGCCTACACAAGGGTTGCAGCAGGCAATGTGTTCTTCCCAATACAATAAATAGAGCTGTGGAATATGAATGTGGATTTAAAAATAAGATACACAATGTGGGTGCTGTTTTGTTAATCCCTTCATCTAATGTAAACCCGTAAACCAATCTAGAAATCTGGGAATCTGAGATCAATTACCAGCTTCTCTTGATATATAAATAAAAGCTTTAATAATCCACAGGTTATCCACAGATATAACTACACACTTAGAAAGCTGCCTGTGTGTATGTATGTGCATGTGAATGATATACACATAACTTACAATAGAAGCTACTGTATTTCAGCAGGAATGTTTCTTTGAAAAAAAAAACATTAACTTTTGGTTTTCCACATCAAAAAAAAAAAAAAAGGTTTGTTTATGCCTCATTCAAAACAGCAATATGGTTACTGCGGGTAAAACACCAGACATGCCACAATGTTACAGTTCTACCTCAAGGTTTTGACTTAAAAGTGGGAACACTGTGTTAGCATGTAGGTGATAAATTCATATGCTCGGTCTTGTTCTAAAATTGGTTCCCACTGGCTGATCTAACAGGTAGAGTAAAAGAGTAAAAACATGCGATGGAAATATGCTGTCGTTGTGTGATAAACCTGCTGTTATGAACAGTATACTCGTCACAACTATTTGTGGATATGTCTGTCACTAAAACACTCAACATGAGTACATTTCAGACTCTTTTGATGGGAACTGGCATGTTTAGTATAAAAACAATACTGCAAGAAACGAAAGCTCGAAAATGCAAGAAGCCCAGAAAATGTAACTTGGAGACGAATATTCTACCTAATTTCTTGCAGGCTGTTGTGCAAAAATTATCGAGATCAAGTACTAATATATGTACACGAATTTCCATGTGCTCCACTGTTTGTTTGTACTGGTGTCATAACTTGTATGCAAGTGTACAAAAGTTCTGAGCACCATCCCTGGATGTTCCCAGAAATCCATTATGGAAATTACATAGTAAATGGGCCAGAGTTTTCCCAGTGAATTAACTCACAAGGGATATTTTCATTCGCTTGGTTTCTGCGGCCATAGCTCACATCTGTTCTGGAAAGGGCAGTCACAATTAGCAGATTCAGTAAGTGCTGTGCTTATGTTATTATAATGCCCATCACTCTCAGCTTATGGCTCAAAAGCATTTGCCGGGTCAGGAACTGAACTTTGGATATTTTACATGGGTTTCAATGCAAATTCAAAGAAGAGATGAAATAGTTGCAATACCTAATTCCACAATTCTCTGGCAATGAAAAATGCAATTTATGATGTCTGGGTCTCATTATTACAATTCTGTTTCCAGTTATACTTTTAGGGAATAGTGCTAATACTGGCCCCATTTCAGGTATAAAAATGCAAAAGTAATAAAGTATGATCTACTTGGCCTGATTTATCTTTGTTTTACTGCTTTTACTATTATTATGTTTTCTGCATTTTTTCATAGATAATAAGCCTTGTGAGCATTATGCGGCCTGTTAACTAATAGATGTTCGGGATTTTTCCTCGCTCCTTCCAAACTGAGTGCTAACCATTATGGGCCTGCTGTACTTGTAGTTTTAAAAGAACACTCACAACCACTTGTTTACTAAAATGCTATTCCTGGTGATGCCCACTTATGAACCAATCTAAAGTGAATCATAGGCACTTCTAAATATACTTAGATTCTCAGTCTTGACAACCAAGAATGAACTAAGCATCATGGGTCATGGAATCTATTTGGAGGGCTGCTGATTTGTTTTTATTGATGGTGAAAAGTTCCTTTGGGCACAAGACAGTTGTGGGATTTGCTTTGTAGTACTCTCAACCTATTGTATAAAGTAACATAGTTCCAGCACTGTAGATTCTATTTTTGGCCAGATCATTGCTCTATTTGATGCCAATGCCATCATGTAGTACAGCAGATCAAAGATCTTCTGGTAAGAAAAGGGTCACAAAAGTTAAGTGAAAGGTAGAGACCTAAAAGTAAAATAAGGGGATTGGGGAAGGGGATTAAGAGTTAGTGATGAAAAGGGGAGAGAATGTGCCTTTATAGCTTGGGAAAGGCCTCCTACAGTGTACATTTTACACATTTGTACATTTTAAACCTTTACAGCGGCAATAATATGTCACAGCTATGTGCAAAAACGAGAGGTACCAATAACACAGTATATCATCTACCTATCTCTACCATTTTAAATATATGCTTGGCATTACACAGTCCCTTTTTGCATAATAATATTATTGTTCTACCTGTCTGTCTTACTGACTAAGGTATAAATCAAACACAATAAAAAAAACATTCAATAAATAGTGCACCCTTTGCACTGCAGAGGAAAGCACCCTGTTACTGTTTGCTTTTGGTACTTTCTTTGTTTTTTTATAGAGTTGTTTGATTTGTTATTACCTGCGGGTATTTGAGGAATTTGATCCTTTGATCTCAATGTAGTTCAATTTTGAAGCTGAGATGTTACATAGTTTAAGCCCTCTGTGATTCACAGACCAAGTGCTTAGTAGTAACCTAAAATAGTAATTTTGTAGTTCTTGGAAGATAAAGACCAATTTGCCCCATCTAGTCTACTGACTGAGTTTCTTTTTACATGATGTTACCATAGCTGAACCTACTGATCTTTCAGAAACAGGTCTTATTTGGGAAAATAAATGCTTCAATCACATCTTTTCTCATTATTTAGCTGTGTCTATTAATAGTAGGCCATATCCTATACCATTGTATGCACTTTTCTCTAAATATACTCAGGATGGTCAAACTTCTACTGATGAAAGAACAAAACTAGATGATTATTGATTGTTGGTGGCATTAATAAAAGGGGCACAATCCCCGACTGCAACATTGGTGTGTGCGGACCGTTTTTCAAAATTACAAAGCAGTAAGGAGAACTGGCAGGGTCAACGGAAGACCAGCACCACTACGCAGATAAGTGGAAGGAGGTGTGCGGTAATAGAAAATTTCATAGAACAAAACTAGAAGCATAATATCTATAGTGACACCAGAGGAAAAACATATCCACCTCCCTCTATGCATTTTAAAAGTAAAAGACTAAGGGGGAATGAAATATGTTTCGCCACAGCAAAAAAACCTGCGCAAAGATGCTTGTGAACATTAGCGACCATGATTAAAGACCTTGAAAACTTAATTGCAAAGTTTACGACCAAATGGCTTTTGCGAACATTCGCAGTGTATATAATTCATTTTCACAAACGCAAAGTATTTTTCAGTGACCAAATATTTAATGAAACTCCAGAGCAGGTGTTAATGCTAAACCTTTGCTTAGCATATAATATTCACCAGCGGCTGATTTTACATTGCAAGCAGTGCTAAATTTTCGCAAAGGCACCATTTTATATAACGTATGCAACATTTAATTACATTCCCCCTTAAAATAATATATTTGCTGTGTTAACTTCTTTTTATATAGATTTGGTAAGGGCAGGGGGATCCCACTCTCAAATCGATTGGCAACCATGCAGTCATACTGCATTGTTATAGTTCCCAGTAGAAGCTGCTGTGCCTTGACTCTGGAATCTCAGCATGTCCCTATTTGCAGAATTGATTACATGACTTTATGAGGGGAGCAACCAAGGCTTGATAAAAAAGGGGAATATTTGACAAACTTAAACATTTTACTCTACGGGGGTTATTTATCAAAGTCCGATTTTATCTCAACATTTTCTGCTACGAACTCTGATCAAATCCGCTTATTTCTTATTACATTTTCCCAAAAATTAACTTTGGGGTATTGCCCGAAACCCAGCGCACATCAAAAAATCATTGGGACTTCTCCCATTGACTTATATGCAACCTCGACAGGTCTGAGATGCCTGATTTTCTGATTCAGACTTTTCCATCCTCTGGGTTTAATAATTTCAGAAAAATTTGTGATCCGATATTATTAAAAAAAAATAAAAACATTTTCGGGATTTTTGCAGAGTTTAGTAAATAACCCACTACGAGTGTACTATGGAGTGCTTGCCAGTTTTTTGGATATTTGACAAAACCAAATATGACAGAACCAACCCCATCCCAACACATGTTTATGGAAACTGCAACATATCTAAATTTTACGCAAAATATAAAGGATTGGAGGGGTTATACAGAAACAGTCAAAATATACCCCATACTATAACCTTCATCAAAAATCCAACCAACAGATCTAGGAAACTTGGAATAATGAAAGTAGACATCCCATTGGTTGCTATGGACCAAGACAAACATTGAAGATTGCATTTCAGAAAGCCAATCATCTTTTACCCTTTCCCAAAGATACATTAATACTGAACAGCATAGCATCTTACTATACAGCCTGCGCTGAATCATTTAAAAATTACAAAAATTAGATTCAGTACTTAACAGGTTAAAAACATGTTGTAATGAATAAGTATATGTTTTCTGTGGTTATGTTAACCTACAAAGTGATGCTGTACACTAGAAGTATCACTTTACACACTAATTATTACGCATTGAACGTACAAAGCTTAGCAATAACACATTTTTCATGTTTGATGGGAAAGCGATTCCAGATGGCATTCGGAGAATTGAATCAAGGATGCTCTTTAAATTCTTGGCTTATACGTGACTGAACATTTACAGGTGTTTAGTTCATTGAAAGTTGTGAATAGAGCCATTATATCTACAGTGCAAGCTTGTTTTATTAGTGGCTCACGTTTAAAAAATATACAGTATACAGTGTGCTGGATATATTTTAAGGACTTGGATATATTTTCAGGCAATAGAAACACATTGGCAATCAATTTATCATCAGCCCTATTAAAAGGCAATTTGTATATGTAATACTTGACATCTTAAATCTTCATGAAATATTTTCATTTGCCGGAACCAAAGTCAGTAAACTATAGTTTGTGCCAAGAAAGAAGTACTGTGTTTAGTTTTATATAAAGTGGGGGGGGGGGAATGTATTGATAGGAAATAAACTATTTTCCATTTCCTAGTATTGTTTCAAAAACCATATTGATTTAATCTAGAAGGCAGTCTGTGACAATTCTTTCTGTTTTCTGGAACTACATTTTTTTTACCACTTAAAGTACCTGTGACAAAATGCGATATGAGAATATTTTATGTTAGGTTAAGTGGTCATGTAATAAGTAGTTCAACCACAAAAGATAAGCAAAGGCAACAGAACTGTAGTTTTAAAATGTAATTTTTGAATTACACTGGGATATTAAAGAGAACATTTTGTGGTGATGGGTTCACTGGTAGGGAAACTACTGACCTTGACAAAGGAGATAAAAATAATTAAAATAGCCATGGTCTCAGACCAACAGTCATACAGAGAGTGCTGCTTCATGGAACTAAAGCTGGCCATAGATGTAAAGATTTTTAAAGATCCGATCGTCATCGTGAGACCACGATTATCTCGAAACGATAGTACGAATTGTCCATCAACTAAAAAGACCATTTCAGGCGATATTGCCAGGAAAACAAAGGGTAGCTGCCTGCTTGTCCCTGCAAACATAGATAGATTGCACTAGGACCGATAAATATCAATTTTCTGACAGATGTCGGCCGAAAAATCGTAAGATGTCCGATCGCTCGAATCCCACTAACTGCACGATAATTTCGAAGGATTGGTCGGACTTCACTAAAATCGGTTGTTTGGCAAGAGAAGTCTTTGCGTCTATGGGGACCTTTTACACACATTATTGTCATGAAGCAGATGTGTGAAGCAACACTGATCAGAGTGTCTCAACTTTAGTTTAACTGCATGGCTAAACAAAAAGTTCAGGATAGAACAACATTTTTATATGGAGTTCTTCTCTAAGAAAATAATATATAAAGATAAACAATACAAAACTTATAGTAATTAAAAAACAAAATAAATCAATGGGCCAGCAGACAAAGAAATATCACCAGCCACAGTGATAGTTTAAAATCATATTTAAACTTTGATGAAAAAAAGCAAAAATACAAAAAATATAATTACTTGTCACCTGTAATTGACTTTATTAGCTGCTATGAGTTACTGCACCTGTGCCTATTATTACATATTGGAGAAAGAATGCTGTTATTTAAGTGCCAGAAATATTCCTTTATATGGAAGTGTTGAGCCATTACAACACAATACTGAATTATAAGGAAAAGGGAGTAATGTAGTACACAGAAGAGTTTGGGCCAATAAATTCACTGCTAGCAATTATGTCAGACCTTATGACAAAAAAATTGGTTTTAAAAGCAGTCGTATGGTGTAATGTCCAACTAAAACATACTTTCTAGGAAGCTTAGTCAGATAATTTGACTGCTGTTCTGTTTCCTCTGTGAATTTACTTTTTGCGACTATTGAAAACGCATCGCCGCATGTGCTTTAGCGCAGACGACTTTTCATTGTAGCCTATGGGAAAACACAATGAGGTAGTTCGGGGAGATTGTCGCTCAGAAGACGAGGCGATTATTCGCCAGGCGACAAAATCTCCCCGAATCTCCTCATGTGGCCTTACCCTTAGCAATGATTTAATACATATTTTAGATTAACTAAGTTAAGCTTGAGGCACTATTGTTATTTTGTACAGTCTTTAATGTGTCTCTATGTTTATACATACTAAAAGCATGCTGAAAAAGTATATCTTTGTTTATCATTCCAACAGGTTTTAAAAGTCATCAAAGCATTTAAAAGCGATTTCCACAGAAAAGAGAGGGTAAACATGCATAGGTTATCTGGAGCTATCAGATCACTAGATAATATAAACAATAGCACATAGCCTTAGGGTAAGGCCACACTAAGCGATAGCGCGGCGATTTGACTCGCCGCGACTATTCGCCGCGACTTTTAATCCTCAATCGCTGGCGAAACTTTGGCGCTGGCGTCTATGGGAAATCGCGCAAAATCGCCATCGTAAAAACACACGCGGCGATCTTTTTTCTATTGTCGCTCGAAATCGCCTAGCGAGGCGATTTCGAGCGACAATAGAAAAAAGATCGCCGCGTGTGTTTTTACGCAGCGATTCCCCATAGACGCCAGCGCCAAAAAATCCTGAAAGCCAATACGCAGCGATTCCCCATAGACGCCAGCGCCAAAGTTTCGCCAGCGATTGAGGATTAAAAGTCGCGGCGAATAGTCGCGGCGAGTCAAATCGCCGCGCTATCGCTTAGTGTGGCCTTACCCTTATGCCTGTGTATAAGAACTCTTGGTTAAAGAAAACACAATAATCACTTTATAATGAATAAGTTCTGTAGAGCAATCATTTAATGGAACCTGACAGGGCCTTGTCACTCTGATTAAACCACAACCTCAGGAGCTATATAGACTATATTAGACTAGTTCTATCCATAGGGTTCAAAATGCCTGCACACTGTAATATTGGTATATTAATATACTAATATATTACCTAACCTGAATTGTTTCTATTAATGGTTAACAGCATAGATAATTTGCCAATTTACTTTTAACAGAAGCAGTAAATGCTCCCAATAAAATAACCCCTTTTGCCACCAAAAAAATGAGAATACACCATAGCAGCATCTGACAATGGCCAAGATAGTGTACGTGGATGGCTTTCATGCATATCTCTGTTTCTCTTAAACAGTTACACGCCCTCTCTGTCTCTATCATACATGATGCTCTAAGGGCAGAGACACGCATCTCAGATTCGGGGACATGAGTCGCACAGCGACAAATCTCTTCTGCGGGGGCGACTAATCTCCCCGAACTGCCTCCCGCCGGCATGAATCTAAATCGCTGGCGGGATGGCACTCAGAGCACTTCGTTTACCGAAGTCGTCCAAAGTTTCCACTTCGGGCGACTTTGGAAAACGAAGCTCTCTGATTGCCATCAGGAGACAATTAACCTACCTGTATGTTTTTTGGAGTGTGAGAGCAAATAAAAGTAGTTGGAAGAAACACATCCAGAACATACACTGGGAGAACTCACAAACCTTTGGCATAAACTTGAGGACCCCAGTGATGCATGGATTCAGTGCTAAACACTGGAACATTATGCTGCCTACTTGAGAGGAAGTATCCAAAATATGACACAAAATATGAGCATAAAAGCACTTCTGCTTAGGGTATCCTAGTATGCCACAACTACAACAGTTTGCAGTTCCCCGAGTGCCAATTACTGTAGGCCACAAAGTTTCATTTTATACAAAGGACAAAGGCATATATACATATGGTTTTAAATAAAGTTTACTTTCTTGTGAATTTCAGATTTTCATTATATCCTCTTGGCACAACTGTTAAAACAGTACAAATAATAGATTTAATGAAGATAAAAAAAGGTTTACCAGAATTCAAGAAATTATTTCATTTCACATCTGTTTTGGGGTTTCAGAGGGAAAAAATAGAAATCTGGGTTTTAATGCCTTGGGAGTCTGTTGAATCTCAGTCGCAGAACCAGTTTTGCTAAACAAACATCACTAGAGCTCCTGAAACTAAAGAACTACAGTATTAGGCTGTAATCAATATCCTTGAAAGCTAAAGAAGCTATGAAAGCGAAAATAAACTTTAATAAAACAGCTTTAATAAAAAGGAAAGATGCCTTTGGAGTATGTGGAGTAAGATGCATTAAGTAAGCCAGCTACTCCAAAAACTCCCAGAAGAGAACCTAATGCACAGAATTTTGTGGGAAACTTGGTACCAAAACAAAAGGGACATCAAATGCTTTCCCAGGGGTGGGATGACTCATAAACTGCTCTTGTTTTTACAATGGATCATTTCATTCCAGCATACCACACAGAGTTAATGATCAATTTAGGCATATGAATAGGAGCATAGTGTAATTGCCCTTAATTGTTCAGTTGTCACTAAGGGGATTCCAACCTTATAGGATTCCTAAGTTTAAAAAAGGTATTTTCTATGCATATAGCCTTTAGCTGCACCTGCAGCGACACCAATCAATGAAGGGAGTTATTTATTAAAGTTTTTGACGATCAGATTTTTTCTTGGATTTTTAATGATAAATAAGGTTAAATTCTAATTTGGTCAGACATTTTTTATTCAAAATATCAGAAAAATTCGGATTTTGATAAATAAGCCCCGAAGTATCAGGGTGAATCATACAAAATAACCAAATAAACAGAGCTCCGTGGAGCGTATCTTGGGGAGCCTCAGTGCCACTTTCAAACCCCTACCCAAAAGCACTGGATTTTGGGGCAGTCCCCGAATACATGCATGTCATTGCCTTGGTCTAGGTAACATCTGGGGCATACATCCGTACAACCAGGGTAGATCTGGGTTAGTCTGTAAAGTGTCTACGTGATTTAGAAACTTTGTGTGTATGTATCTCTACTGGAGATATTGATCTCAGGAATTTGACTCAGAATTTCATTCCAGGACCCTTTGCCTCGTTGAAGGAATTCAGACTGGCATTTATGATTATTTGAGCAGGTTGAAAGCATCTTGCAGAAGAAAGGTGTAAATCCATCTAAGCGGCTTTGAGAGCACAGGGCATCTTAGGTATTTTTCCATTGAGGTCTCCACAACCAGGACAGCCATAAAAAATCACGGGGCCCCGAACAACAAAATTGTCGGGACCCCCTGGGCCCCGCCGGGCTCTACCCACCCAGGCTCCACCCCAGATCCAACCTACTCCACACCACAGTTAAAAGAGGTAACTAAAAAAAGGTAACCCCCCACACAAGTTTATAAAAAGCTATTGATGGCCAGGGCCCCCCATAAAAGATTTTTAAAAATTGGTGGTCAGGGCCCCCCTACAAGTTAAAAAAAATAATTGGTGACCAGGGCCCCCCTATAAGTTAAAAAAAAAAAAAAACATTGGTGCCAGGGCCCCCCTTACAAGTTAAAAAAAATTAGGGCCCTAGAGAATATTTTTTTAAAAAAAACTGTGGTGCTAGGGCCCCCCATAAAAGTTTTTTTTTCACTTCTCTGTATCCTCATTGGTTGAGGAGGAAAGGGGAAGATCCTACTTAACCAATCTGATCCCTGTATAGCTTTACCGGTGAGGATACAGAGAAATGAAAAGGAGACATACACGCACGGAGCTCCTCTGCTCTTTTCTGAAGATTTCAGCACACTGACTGCAGGGGGGCCCGACTAATAAAGTAAGTGAAGCATGGCCAGGCCCCCCCTATACACAAATGCCTGCAGGCCCGGTACAACTGTCCCCCCTGTGCCCCCCTGATGGCGGCCCTGTCCACAACCACGTGGGCCCCATCTGTCTTGCCCATATAAATCCCCATACTATGACATCTAGGATTTTGAACCACTTTTTGAGGGGTATAACTTGGGAATTATGGAAGGCATAAAGGAATTTGGGCAGAAAAAACATTTTAGAATATGTATGCGCCTGGTTCTGTGTTTTGAGTTTAAGAGACCTAAGAATCGGGGCCAGGTTAACATCCACATATTTTGTGAGATCACTATACTGTATATTTCTATTCCTAGGTACCTGCAGCAGTCCACCCACTGTAGGAGTGGGCCATGTCTAGGGTCTCTCTGGGCTCTGGAGTCAATGGTGAAAACCAATGACTTTCCACAGTTCACTGAAGGCCAGAGAAGTCCCCGAAATAGGCTTCTTGTAGATTTTTTTTGATGGTTCATAAAACAAAGATCTGCTGTAACATAAAAGGTTTGTTGTATTAAGCTTAAGAAGTAAAATTCACTGTGCATAATGACTGGAAAAGCTTAGGGCAAGGTTAGAGTCTGGTCTTAGTACCGATATAAGGCACCCAAGTCAATGGTTTTACAATCTGACTCTCAAACACCTGAACAATGCCGGACTCAGTACAGCTACTCGGCTCAAAAAACATGAAACCATAATTTTTTTGAATTTTTTCGGCTTGATCTCCGCTTGTGTAGCTGCTTACAGGCCTGTGTTGGACTGGGCTAGCAGGACACCAGGAAAAAACCCTTCATGGACCCCGCCAACCCAGGCCTGCTCTGGCTTGACAGCCTCAAGGATGGAAGTATAGCAGTGGCACGCACACACACACGAGGGGGGGAGGTGGCGGGAGTGGTATGAGGATGGGTTCCCGGGAGCAAAGAGGGGGCCCTTCAATTCATATGAACGGCCCTGCAAGTCACCGTACGAGTGGGCCTAACATCCCAGTTCAACCCTGACTCAGGCTTATGCTGTGTCTACCAGTGGAGCTATACACAGGAGAGAATCTTCTCTCTATCTGCTTTTTATAGCAGGTGGATCTTACGCCTCTGTGTGCCCTCAGCACAGTATGTCAGATTTTATACAGGCTCAAGTACAATGTACTGTTTTATTATTACAGAGAAAAAGGAAATACATTTTAAAAATCTTAATTATATGATTAAAATAAGGTTGCTTTGAGTGGGCCTTTCTATAACATACTAAAAGTTAACTAAAAGGTGAACCACCCCTTTAAGTGTGAGGAAGTCTTCATTTAAAAAATGCCTTTATGTGCTTTGAACAGGGGTATTGCAAGAAACTTACAGCTCTAACGGAACCCACAGACCAAATCTAACTTTGATCATTGGGCCTTTAGTATATCTCGTTGGAGAGGAGATATTTTGTCACATCAATCACTGATAACAAGATAAGAGTTACATTATTTTCAAACAATGCCTGCTGTGGAATTCTATAAATGACAGTCAGTTTAATGGTAGTTATAGATTAAACAGTTTGTTGCCCTTGAGAATTCTGAAACTAAGGGCTGCCCCATTAAGGAGTCCCAACCCTAGATGACCACTTGTGATATGAAAGAGTGCAAGTTAATATTTAATGAACTTGCAAACTAAGTTTGCACATTAGCTTAAAACTAAAACAACTCTAATGTAATAATGCATTGATCACCTATTTTATTAAGTTTTCCATCTGCCATTAAAATCATTATAACAGGCTTCAGCACTGATGCATCTATAATCGTTATTCCCAAAAAGCTCAGCTGCAATATGTACAATTAGACTAATGGGGTTATTTACTAAAACTTACGTTTATCTCAGTTTTTTATTAAAACAAAGTGAACCTAACTCCCATCCACGAATTTAACTACTTTATCAAAAATTCTTCTTGAAAAAGTTGGTGCAAAAAAATGTCACAACACATTAGTGTGCCAATTCGAATCTTATGATTGAGCTTGATTCAACCTTATCAAACTGTCACCTCGAAAATTCTTTATTAGATTATCTGCCAAAAACTAGCGTGGATCACGTTGTCAAGAAACCTCTTCAGGGACATATGCCACAGATGTCTACATGACCTCAACAGGTTGGTTCGAGACCAGACTCACTACTATTTGGGATTAGAAAACTGGTTTATATGTGTCCATGCCATACTCCGACCAAGCCATGTTCTTATTCACTTGTACCTCTATTATGGATCCATGTCTATGAAGATTCTCATTTATCCAGGTCATGATATACAGTATCTAGTAGAATTAAAGGAAAATCAAAGGCAAATGGACATTTACAGTTTGTCTTGAAAACGTTTTCCAAAAATACACAAGGTAGGAGCCCCTCTGAGGCCAATTGTCAGCAGCATTAACTAGGTAACATACAACATTGCAAAATATATGGTCAACATCTTAGCTCTCTTGGTTGGCAACACAGTATACCACATTCAGAACTCCATGGACTTTGTCAACAAAGTGCATGAGGTAAAACTGAAGCCCAATGAGACTATGGTGTCCTATGATGTTACATCTTTATTCACTTGCATACCCACATCCGAGGCAATTGTAACAGTGAGGAAACAGCTGAAACAAGACACCGTGCTCAGCAGCAGAAAAAAGCTGAACCTTAATCAAGTTTGTCCTTACTGGACCTATGCCTTAATACCACTTACTTTAGGCACAAGGAAGTATTTTATAGACAAAAACATGGATGTGCCATGGGCTCACCTGTGTCTCCAATCATAGCAAACCTTTACATGGAAGAAGTCGGAAAGAAATCCCTGAATACCTTCAAGGCAACAGTACCAAGTCATTGGTTCAGATATGGGGGGTAAAAATGAAAGCACATGAGATCTCATCTTCATTCAACACCCAACTCAGTTCACAAAAACATCAAGTTTACTAGGGAAGATGTGAAAGACAGCGAACTGGCATTTTTGGACTGTGCAATAGTTATCAAAGACAGGGGTTTACTGTACATGAGCAGTATTTGTTGTTTGATCACCCTCTGGAACATAAACTGGGAGTTATAAGAACTTTACAACATCAGGCTGAAACTGTGGCAATCAGTACAGAAGTGAAAGAGAAAGAATGCCAACATCTGAAAGGAGCTCTGAAAACATATGGATGCCCTGACTGGGCCTTTATAAAGACATAATCAAAGCCAAGCAAAAAGACCAAACCAGGAAATAGAGGGAAGGAGCATAGTAGGCGAAGCAACATAATAGCTGGAACATCAAAAAAAACTTTTCAAGAGAGTTTTCAAGAAATATCACATGCTTGTGTATTTCAAAGCCAGCAACACTCTAATACAGAAGTTGGTGCACCCTAAGGACCCAACACCAAAGCACATGAAGAGCAATGTGGTCTATGATGTCCATAGTAGTGAAGAGTGTTCCATTCTATACACTGGGGAGACAAAACAATCACTTTGTTAGAGAATGGCCAGACACAGACTCCACAGTCTATCTGCATCTCAAAGAAAAGGGACACTCCATTGAGGACAGCAATGTGCGCATTTTGGATGGAGAGGACAGGTGGTTTGAACAAGGTGTGAGATAGGCGGTTTATGCCAAAGTGGAGAAACCATCCCTGAACAGAGGAAGGAGCCCTCGACATCGCTTGTCTTTAAGCTACAATGCCGTTTTGACATCTTAACCCCGGGGACTCATAACAATTCACACTTTCAGTCATGTACATACATGACTAACACCTGCCTCAATGAAAATCATGGTACCACTGTGACTGGATAACAGTTTACACACATCTGTGAGTTTCCGCCAATACTTTACTGAAGTTCAATGGAACCATTGAGATTGGATGGATGGATGGATGGATGTCTGTGACGGGGAATTCCCTACCAGTTCAGTTGAACTAAAGAAGAGTGGTGAAATGTTTTCAAGAGAAACTCTAAATGTCCAGTTGCCTTTGATTTAATTCTAATAGATACTGTATTATGGATCCACAGTGAAGGTAAAAGTGAAGCCATTCACACTAGCAACTAAGGGCATTAAAAAAAGATGGGACTGACAACTACAGTAATTAGTAATTTGCACTGATCTTTGAGGTTCTCTGTGGGCATAACTACAGAGGAAGCAGACCCTACAGCTGCAGAGGGGCCCAGGAGGTATAGGTGCCCCATGAGACCTTATTTCATATATCATTTCAAAAAATATTGATAAAACTTGTCAACCTCTAGACATTTTGAGGGCCTAAAAAATAATTTGCGCAGTAATATCTAGTTACGCCACTGAATTGCTATTTGCTTAACCCCTGGCCGTTAGCTTTGACCAGTCTTGTGTTAAAATAAATGTCTGAACGTGTTACAAAAACAGCAAAGAGGATGTAATAACACATGCAAAGTTTGGAACATGTCTAATAACACATAACAACCTATCAAACTACTTATGAAAGTGAATAAAACAGCTTCTAAAAGCATATTAAAGCAAATGTAAACACAACATTAATTATACTGCCTCTCCACTGGCCACAATCTTGCTCTTCCCCACTTCATTAAACAAACACCCCAGAAAAGTCCTGCTCCCAACTGAACTGAAAAAGCAAGATGGTTCTGTTTTGGTGATCAGTGCTAGGAAGCAAGGGACAGAAAGTGAAATGGCAAATGTAGCAGCCACTAACCTTGGTGCACAGCTCTATTTTCTCCATTCAGATTTGGGGGGGGACATTCTGGGGCGTCTGTATGGTGTGGTTAGACAAAGAGAGGAGGCTTGTGAAGGTATGGGTATACTTCTCCCTTAAAGTATCCAATGCCTTATCAAAACACATACGTGTTAATATTAATAGAAAATCAATTTATATTAACTTTTCATGTAAAAACAGGAAGATTCCTACTTCAAGAGTTAAGTATAGGAAAAGATATTGATTGCATTGAGTGAGCCCTCTGTCTATGTATTTATGTACATAGGCAGAGGGCTAGAACTGAGTTCCTAGAATGGCAATCTCTTGAGTGTAAGCTCCAGTTTTTCAGTGAAGTACCTGTGCTATGTTTAATGTGTATTACTTTTAATTCCTCATGTTCCATCTGCCATATTATTTGCTGCCACAAACTCATACAAAAAAGCAATGCAAGAAAATAACTGTACAGATATGGCATCTATTATCTAGAGACCCACTTTGAAAGTCAGCAATGCCTCTCCCCTCAGTGTATTGTTCAAATCAAAATGTATCTATTCATGAAGGCTATCCTGTTCATGTGTAATAACAAATGAATACTTTGTAACTAATAAATTCAGCATAGATTATACATCTTGGATAATATTAAGCTGCCATGATTTGGGCCACGAAAGCCCTTTATCAAAGCACGCATTGGATAAAAGATCCTATTACTCTGTCGACGCTATTTTCCCATAATTAGAAAATAATATCAGTTTCCTTCTGAAAGGAAACACAGCAAGAACATTTATAGTTTAAGTTTTTCATAGTTTTGCAGTGAGAATACCTATATTGCTGACTAATGGTCAAGCTAAACCTTATCTCCTAATGCTTTGGTAAATGTAGTGACACATAGGGGCAGATTTACTAAGGGTCAAATTTCGAGGGTTAAAAAAACGTCGAAGTAAAATCCTTCGAATTCGAATTCGAAGGATTTAGCACAAAAGCTTCAATCGAATAAAAATTGTTTGATCGAATGATTCGAACGACTTTAAGCGATCGATTGAAGGATTTTTATTCGTTAAAAAAAAACGTAGAAAAGTGCTGGGGAAGGTTCCCATAGGTTAACATTGGACTTCGGTAGCTATAATCTGGCGAAGTATGAAGTCAAAACATTTTTTAAGAGACAGTGCTTCGATTATCGGATGGTCGAACGATTTTTTTTTTGAATCGTTCGAATCATTCGTTTCGATCGAATTTGACCAATTCGATGGTTGAAGTACCCAAAAAAATACTTCGAAATTCGAATATTTCTTTATTCGAACTATTCACTCGAGCTTAGTAAATCTGCCCCCTACCATGTTAATTGCACAAAAGCCCTTTATCAAAGCATGCATTGGATAATAGATCCTATTACTCTGTCTACGGTATTTTCCCATAATTAGAAAATAATATCAGTTTCCTTCTGAAAGGAAACACAGCAAGAACATAAAGTTTTTCATAGTTTTGCAGTGAGAATACCTATATTGCTGACTAATGGTCAAGCTAAACCTTATCTCCTAATGCTTTGGTAAATGCAGTGACACATACCATGTTAATTTGTGCTTTACTGGGTGAATCAGAAAATATTTTCCAAAAGGTCAGTAGGTGTTCATTAAGCACATGGCTGCCACTCATAAATGACACAAATGACTCCCAATGACACACACTTACTAATGTAAACACTGCATTATAAATTCTCCAGCCTGGTTAGAGTGTTCACCAGCAACTGATTTTTGAAGTAATAAATTGCTCTTTTCTCTGACAGTCTCTGTACTATGTTAACTACAGATGAAAACTAGAAAATTTAGGGTCGGTGATATCTCTTACTGGCTAATTTAGTAGATTATAAAATGCAAGTTTTCAGTACTGAGGCCCCTGCTTTTTATAATACAGCAACTGAAACATTAGTCTGCTAAGACTCAATTTACTATATTTATAACAGATGCCTTTGTCCTATTCACTATAAAAGAATACAGCCTGCAACAATGAGTCTTAATAAGCTTTAGGATTAGGGTTTATTACATGTTGTAACTAACTAGCAGGATTTCTATACTGTCCTGATAGTATTGCACATTCTCCCTGATATAACACCATTTTTTCTAGGTCCCCTGAAAAATGTAAAATAGGGGGTTTTTACTGTAGTTTACTGTAGATTATATAGAAATAATGTAACATAGTAACATAGTAAGTTAGGTTGAAAAAAGACGCACATCCATCAAGTTCAATCTTTTAACTGATAGTTGATCCAAAGGAAGGCAAAAAAACCCATCTGAAGCCTCTTCAATTTGCCTCAGAGGGGGAACAAATTCCTTCCTAACTCCAAAATGGACTAGTCCCTGGATTAACTTGTACTATGAGCTATCTTCCATAACCCTGTATTCCCTCACTTGCTAAAAAGCCATCCAAATCCTTTTTAATGCTATCTAATGTATCAGCCTGTACAATTGATTCAGGGAGAGAATTACACATCTTCACAGCTCTCACTGTGCCCTTTCTTTAAATATAATGTTTGCTATGAAAACTATAACATTTAACAATATGAGCTACCTAAATGAGAGCTATATAAGAAATTATTCAAGCCACTGCCAAAGATTGGTGGCCTGTCATTCTGTGAGACTTCAATTTCTGTTCATATAATGCTTTGGATGACACCCATGTCATCCATGTTACATTGTTACCCAATAATTACTAATTATTACTACATCAATTTCAATAGCTGAGCAGCTAAAATACAAGCAGTAAAACAAATCTATGTATAGTGTAGCATACCCTGAACTTGCAGCATATCCTGAACCTCCATCATGAATAACATGCATGCCCTATAAGGGATATACCAGGATTCGGATATGCAGATTAGCAGTAATATAGTAAAGATAACAGGAATTTATTATGAATCAGTATAATAATAATAATATAGCATTACAAAAGAATTTCAGCACCAACCCCGCCATCAAAGTGCAGTTATATCCACATCTTTCCATCATGTCTTTTGCCCTACTTATATGTTTCAGCCAAATACCTAAAACATGACATGATATATGGTGAACTGTGACTAGTATTAAAATGCCCATGACACCTGTGAACCAGATGTGAAATAGCATTCATGCAACTTTGTTAAATCATCTGCTTTTATTAACAGTATCTCAATGTGGTAGGTAAACTTCTGAGCATAAATATTCAGAATAATTAATTATTGTACGAGACTTCATTTGCCTTAAAGGGGTTGTTCCTCTATCTAACACTTATTCAGTTCTGTTGTTTTCAGATTGTTCATAAAGAGTTTTTCCAATTGCTTTCCATGTTTTCAGGGCCGGATTTTCATAGCAGGCACCCCTAGGTCCTCTAGTTAATCTCCTCTGTCTCCTCCCCTTCCTTTTTCAGCTTTGGGTTCAGAGTACTGGGGATCGGTGCATAAGAAATTTTAAACACCATTAAGCATAATAAAAACAGGGGTTTGTCATGTTGCTTGACATAAGAGCCTTTAATTCCTTTATAATCCTATAATCCTTAACATTATACATGTTTTAAAAAGAAAAAAAGATTATATGGTCATGATAGTTGCCATGTGGTATGTGCCCCATCTAAATTAAGTTCTTAATTTCATAGTTTCCCAGTAGCTTAGGCTTTAATAGTAGTTTGGTCATTAAAATAAGTGTGACTGGAGTTGTTTTGGGCAACATTTGGAGGTTATCAACTAAACCTCGATTTTTTTTGTGGTTCAGGTTTTTTGGGCAAAAACAAATTTGTAGAGGAAAAAAATAGAATTTTGCGAGATTATTATACCCTGAAGCTGCTAAAAGTCAGAACTCGAAAATCTGCCATCTCAAACCTCTCGAGATCATGTAGAAGTCAATGGCAGATGTCCCTTTTATATTTTAAAGATATCGTGATCTGTGGTGGGGTTCGTCCGATAATCAAAAAAAATTGGGGTTTTTCGGGTAATAACCGTCAAATCTGAAAAATTCATACGATTCAAGTTTTCACTCCATTTTATCTAGTTTTTTCCCGACCTGACTTTTCAAGTTATTTTATTAAATAAGATAAAATCGTGGATGGGAGTTTGGTCGAGCTTGGTTTAATAAAAAGATGATATAAACTTGAGTTTTAGTAAATAACTTCATTGAAGTTTCTTTAAAGCTAGCAGAGGCCCTGTGAATTAATTAATATGGTGATTGCCCCTGCAATAAAAGCAAACTGTTCAATGTTTCTTAAGCATTGCATGAGAACAGCATTGTCAGTGAAGAACTAAGAATGTATAACACTTGTATATGACATGTCTGTTCTTTGACCTGATTTCCCACAGGAAAGAACAGATTAAATGGTGGGTTTAGTACCACTAAAATGATCCTCTATCTGACCTCTGTTGGCATGAATAATGTTCAAAGAAATCTTGCTGCAATAGGTTGTAAAAGCCAGAGCTAACCACTATGGTGATTGGGGTCATCGTACAACAACAATTAAACAGCTTAGCCTCTTACAGGAATAATAGAGCTTCTCAGAGGAAAACAGGGAATGTGATATTATGATGGTAACACTAATATGTTGATATATTATTAACACAACATTATGGGGCACATTTACTTAGTTCGAGTGCAGGAATAGAATAAAAAAAACTTTGAATTTCAAATGTTTTTTTTGGCTACTTCGACCATCGAATTGGCTACTTCGACCTTCGAATCGAACGATTCGAACTAAAAATCGTTCGACTATTCGACCATTCGATAGTCGAAGTACTGTCTTTTTAAAAAAAACTTCGACCCCCTACTTCGCCATCTAAAACCTACCGAACCTCAATATTAGCCTATGGGGAAGGTCCCCATAGGCTTTGTAAGCTTTTTTTGGTTGAAGAAAAATTGTTCGATCGATGGATTAAAATCCTTCGAATCGAACGGTTCGAAGGATTTAATCGTTCGATGGAACGATTTTTCGTTCGATTGAACTATTTGCGGTAAATCCTTCGACTTCGATATTCGAAGTCGAAGGATTTACCTTCGGCAGTCGAATATCGAGGGTTAATTAACCCTCGATATTCGACCCTATGTAAATCTGCCCCTAAATGTCAGTAACAGTGCAGCATGATAGATGGATGTATAAAACACACACAAATCAACTATGGGTACTTGCAGTTATTGTACTGCTAATATAAATATGTGGAAGCATGGTTATTGTAAAATAATAAACCACCTCTTTTTTTAATTATTTCTATGTTTCTATTATCTGTATCTGGCAATCTTTTTGTCTCTTAATATATGTGTATGTTGGTCTCTCTCTTCATCACAATGTTAGCTGCCAAACGTCTTTAATTATATTTAAAATGTGTCATTGAAATCTCTAGTTTGTTCATATATATTAGGGTTAAATGTGGACAGATTTTCACAGTGGTTTTGAAGTCTGCACTGTTAACCAGTGCATGACATGCTCGCTAATGGAGCAGGGGAGCATACAGTATTACCCCACATATCTTCTCTGTTTCTAGAGAAACTAGTAAGGGCACTGAAACACAGACACACAAAGTAGCAAAGACACTTGTAATGCACAGAAGAACATCTGGTTAAGTTCATTCATGAGAGGGTGAATGAAGCAGCTTTATGAATAAGCTGCCTGTTTAAAGTTATATTAAATCCATTGCATTCATTTTACAGCACACAAGTGGTTACTATGTAAATGCTTTATAAACTAACAGCTTTCTCATTAATCTAGAGGGAAATGAAGGGTGATGGAAATGGGCATCCTAAAGTATAATATTTTTTAGCATTAGGAAAAGGAGTTTTTTTAAAAAAAAACAAACAATAAAATGTATAAAACTATGAGGGTACAGTGTAACCATTTCCCATTAGTAACCAACTTTGTGTTGTTCAGTTGCATTTACTAATCACTGGTAGCTGTGGATCTGTTGACTGTGTTTTTTTCTCTATTATGTATTATAATATGTATAAGTTATACGTTTTTGAACGAAAGGGAAATTCATAGTTTCACATCAGATGTAACATAAGAAGTAACCAGTTTTTAGAATATTTTAAGTGTCTTCTCAATTCATTTTAAACTTTGCTCTTAACTGGCTAACAGCCAACTAAACAAGGCACAGGGACAGAACTATCCGGTTACTTAAAGCCTAAGATTGACCTGATATCACTTACATGTAGTATTGCTAAACACTGTAATGACATTGTTGTTTTGTGTTTGTTTAGGTTTTGTAAAATCAATAAAATATGTACCTTTAAAAAAAAAGGAAAACTGTGGGGCAGGATGAAAAATTCAAAAGCATGGTCTTTTTTCCTAATTTGCAGACGTATAAACTTAAATTTAAATGTTTAATTACTGAACATTTTCAACATAGGCATCCTCTTTGACCAAAATATTAGTTATGGGACCTGTTATCCAGAATGCTCGGGACCTGGGGTTTTCTGGATAATGAATCTTTCTTTAATTTGGATCTTCATCCCTAAATTGACTAGAAAATTATGGAAATGTTAAATAAACCCAATATGCTGTTTTTTTACAAGGTACGTTTTTATTATTACAGAGAAAAAGGAAATCCTTTTTAAATATTTGGATCAATTCATTATAATGAAGTCTATGGGAGACTGCCTTTCCATAATTCGTAGCTTTCTGGATAACGGGTTTCCGGATAATGGATCCCATACCTGTACTAAAATGTAATCACCAGCAAAGACCTGGTAAAATGCTATTATTTCTTAAGGGAGAATAAAGAACATCTTCTAGGCAATATGAGAAAAAAAATCATGATTTTACTACCCTATCTTATAAAAAATTACTGAAACATGGTATTTTCACAACAACTTTACTTTTAAAACATCAACACCAACAGCAATCAGCTAATATGTGGGGGTTGGGCAGAGGCAAGGTGTATTGCCAGGTAAAATTTAAATTTTTCATACTGACATGTTTCTATTGATATTATATTGATAGCATGTGTCAGCATGCTTTATACTTTAAAGGGGTAGTTAACTATTAAATTAATTTTTAGTATGATGTAGACATTGATATTCTAAGACAATTTGCAATTAATCTTTATTTTTTTTCCGTTATTTAGCTTTTTGGTTAGAAGTGTTTGAGTTTAGTATTTCAGCAGCCATCTGATTGCTAGGGTCTCATTTTCCATAAGGCAGTGGTTCGAATGAGATCCTGGAATAAGTATTGGAGGGAAATTAAATAGGTATAATTAATAAAATGTAACAATAACAATAAAACTGTAGCCTTACAGATAAATAGCTTTTTGGCTGCGGGGTCAGTGACCATCATTTAACCCCCATTTGAAGAGGTAGAATAGGAAGGCAAATAACTAAAAACTGTAAAAAATAAAAAGACCAATAGCAAAGTTAAAAATAGAACATTATATAACATAAGAAAAGTTAACATAAAGGTGAAATACCAATTTTTAATTGTAAATTGGAGCCTACATGTGCCATGTGTTAAACTCCAGTGTTTTCCACCACATACCATTGAATGAGTTAACCAATACCTCTACCCACAGGAATATAAAAACACTCATTGCGGAATTGAGTGGTGCAGCACATTTAAGTTCACACTAACAAAATCAGTATATGCCTTGCTAAGGGCCCTCTACAGTTCAAGACTTCTCATTTGCTTGTTAAAGTAAACTTTATTCTTTTCTATAAACTGAACAATTTTAAAGGAAAACCATTGCTGGGTATTTCATGAGCATTTCAAGGGTTCCTCTTTAAATGAACAATCTGTGTTATTCTTTCAATAGTTCTGTTATTGCTCATAAGAACACATTAGGTCAGAAACTAAGGAATCTTCTCTAAAAAGGCAAGGTCACCAATTGGTTTGAAGTTAATGCTTGGAGCTAACAAAGAATCGCTGATATCCCTAGGGAATCATTAGTAGCCCAGCAGTTCTATTGTTTTAGTTTCTGCTCCTATGTCTTGCATTCCCAAGCAACCAGGAACAACACCAGAATCATCCCTCACTTGTGCATAATCCCCACCTGTGACAAAGACACCAGTATCTAGCGTCATGACAACCTCACACAATACACAAGCATGCAGTTCATGGAGGAAATGAAAACCCCAAAAGGAAGTGCGATGTGATAAAGCCCTCAATTTGCTGGGAAATAATGACTATAAACAAATATCCACATAGTTGTTCCCTGATATATAGACATCTGTGCTAAATATGTTAATAATCTAATCCCTAAATAAGTAAGGAAAACAGTTTTTCTGTGTGTTTTAAAGTAATATTGACAATGCTGTTTGATTTGGGGATTTTCCTACATTGTACAGGGGCATTATCACCCTAGGCACTGACAAAAAAATGACTTTATCTTGGGGCTTAAACTCATGGCTGGCAGTTCTGACAAACCATAATGCCTTAGTAGACTTGGTGTGACATGTAACCAGCACTTTCCTAATGCAATGATAATTAAGTTCCATGAATCAAATCATTCATGACTAAAAAATGGTCTTGTTCCAGAGCAAACTTTAATAAAGACTATTGAAAACAAGAATCCTGATCCATATATTATTGAAGAATAGTGAAGGTATCCAGGTATGGATTTAAGGTGAAATTCTGCAAACAAGAATCCTGATCCATATATTATTGAAGAATAGTGAAAGTATCCAGGTATGGATTTGAGGTGAAATTCTGCAAACAAGAATCCTGATCCATATATTATTGAAGAATAGTGAAAGTATCCAGGTATGGATTTGAGGTGAAATTCTGCAAACAAGAATCCTGATCCATATATTATTGAAGAATAGTGAAAGTATCCAGGTATGGATTTGAGGTGAAATTCTGCATTTCACCATTTGCAAATATTCAGAATCACTGTAAAATTTTGCAGTTTTGAAACCACGACTAAACTCAAAAACTACTAACGTCGGGAGATTTACTAAAAAATCTGAATAAAAAAGTAAGAACTGAAAATTATGTTGAACAATGCACCAAGAATACAAATTTTTTTCGGACAATTCATAGCGGAAAAAAATACAAAAACCTCTAAAAGTCCAAACTGATTTAGAAAGGTCCGATAGGATCAGTACAGCTCCCACTGATTTCTATAGGACCTCAACAGCTTTTACCTGGTGAAGTTTTGTATTAGTGTTTTTTACACTTAATAAATCTCAAATTTTTAAGAACTTTTAAAAATTAGAAAACCACAATTTTTTTGATATTCATAGGAAAAAAATCGAAATTTAATTGTTAGAAAATTACCCCTATAAGTGGAATGCAAAATAGTGCATAAGAAACCTGTACAAAAAAAGTTTAATTCCAGTTCCAATATGTGTACTTGAGCCAAACTGTATATACTACATTGTTTACCTTAAGAGAACACATAAACAATTTGCAATTAGCATTACACCATTCTGCTGCACTACTTCAGTTAAGATCAATAACAATGTGCCATCTTATAAGAAATAATAAATTGGTCAAAAATTAAGAATTATTTAATGGGATTTTTTGTAAAATGGCATTTTTCTACTTTGGAGGTATCTGGATAATACATTGTATTTATTTATACCATTTTTATGGCTGCTATATATACAGTATTCACAACATATGCACCTGACAGATGTCTGTATTTGTCTTGTGTTGCCTTTTTGTACAAATGTATTAACAAATGGGTGTGTCTGTATTTGTGTGTGTATACCTTCTTATGTTAATATAGGTAGTTGTTTTTCAAAATAGTAGACAAAGGGAATTTAGATACATTTGTTGATTAATAAAATTTATTTTATGTTCTACATAGTTTCCATTTCTTTCTGAAATCTAGGCAGCACATGTTCTGACTTGCGGAATGTTTTGTCCTTAGCTGTAAAATCTATATAGTACCGCAATGACCTTATTGCCAGAAATCAGCTATTGGTATACTTATGTTTATTAAAATACAACCAACATGTTAGAATCCAAATATAACTTGACTTCAGCATCAAATATTCTCAAACATATTATCAAAGGCTTAAACATGATGGGAGTTGTAGTTTAGCAATTCAGAAAGCATCATGGCATAGTAACATTACTCTCTCTCTCTCTCTCTCTCTCTCGAGAAATAGCAGACCTGATGATGCACAATTAGTTTCCAATGAGTCTTGGCTACTGTCTTTACACTTGATTCTGACCAATACAACAATCGCGTAGGGAAAACACGTTTTCCCTAGACAGCATTATATACACAGTTTTATTACATGTATGCTAGATGATAGCACAATGTCTGATGTAGTACTAGTAGAAATGCTCTCACTGAAAAATTCTCTTGCAAATGTAATGTAGTTTTAGTTGCCTATATGCACTTACCTGAGGAACGGTGAGAGTCATCAGTAGGAATCTGCTTTGCAGTGGATCTTTTGTAAACAACATGTAATCTTCCATTTTCTTCATCCTTCTGTTTACCTCGTTCCAGTGGTTCAATATAATATTCTTCTTCCTTTGTTCTTATCATTCCAGCCTATTGTAAAAGTGACAAAATAGTTTTACTTTTTATTAAACTTGTTTCTGCTGTTGTTTGCCAAGCCTTTATTCTTATCTGATCGTGGTGCAACATGACACACCCAGTTTTCATTGTAGTGAACATTATTCTAGGTAATATACTACAGCATGTTTTGCCATATCACACCCTCAACCCTACTGCATATGGTTTTTTGACTTCTGTTGTGCTCTTAGGAAGAAATTGGGAAGTCCAAACTCCATTCCCCACCTTCAATCATTTACTAAATTATATCCCTCAGTAGTGCCAATTCCAGGACCTAAATCACAGACTCATATAGAAGTTTAAGATTGGATGTGTCAGGGCATAACTAAGCATGCCAAGGGAGAACTACCTATAAATGTCCCAAATTTGATGCAGCGGTTTTCTATGTGAGCACTGCTGAGTTCTTGGTGTGCCACCAGCCCTAAAACCTGGTCAATATAATTATTATGGTTCCACTTCATTAAAAAGTAAAACCAAAATTGTTCTACACTTGCAGTCCTGTGGTGTGCCCCAAATTCTCTGAATTTCTTATACACCAAATGTGTAACATGGCCTGCTTTTATTACAGCTTCTCTGAAGAAAAATCTAATGAATTGTACTACATGCTGTCTCTGTTATTCCAATTATTTAATGACTGGAGTCAGAGGTGCTCAACTAGGCAGTAAGGAAGGCTACTGGTTTTACAGGAAAAAAGTTGAAGCAGCTACAGAGGACCAATTTTGTTTCCTTGATTAGCTGTTTGGGGAATACCACTGAGTTGCAAAAAGGTTTTACTTCAGAATACGGCAAACGATTATCACTTGATTCATGGTATCCCACTTAGCAGATAACACCAAGTAGGATTTCTGATTAACTGACTTCATTTTGCAAAGAATGATAAAATAAACTACATATAATTTATAATCCAGTCCTTACTTCTGAGTTTTATTATGTTTTTAAAATGGAAAATTCTGATAATAGACATTTATAAATTCTGAAGCCTGATATGTAGGCAATAACCCTAATTTCTTAATTATACCACCAGCAAAACAATTAATACAATCTGACCTGGGAAGCACATGGTTAATATTCCTCTCATTTAGATTTTACAGGATGCTACACTTGCAATAAGAATATTTTGTTTACTTGAGTGCCAAACCACATGTTTTGCCTAGTTCATTCTAAAAGTTTCTTTAAGGTCAACTAGCCTAACAGTATGACTAAGCCTTCAGTGAAATAATAAAGTCATCTGTTTCCATCATTTACTCCTTTTTTATGAGTAGCACATTTCTTATATGTTATGTAATTTGTCCAACCATAGCTACTATGGACTTTATTCTTTTCTTTAGCGTTATCCCAATAGCCAAAATCATTGAGCCTTGAATGAGAATCTGGAAAAAGACACTGCCTCATGGTCATCTTTCCATTCCTGTAAGGTCGTTTTAGTCTTGCACGCTGTTTCTGCTTGCCAGTATATTGCATGTCACCCTTCTTAGCAAAATAAACTTTTCACCAATGGTTGCCATGCTAACAAATGAATATTTTACTTTACTGGCAGATTCAAGCCATTGTCTGCAAAAGCCATTTCATTTTATTATGCATTAACGGGGACTATGTGGACACAGTGATCTGCAGAATATGTTTTGTACCATGTAATATAAAACCAAATTCTTTACTTGAGTAACACTGACTTTTCTGCATATTTAAATTTTTCCATAATATTAAACTTTTTCTCAAATGCCAGCAACACACACACACACAGCATGAGTCACTGGCAGATTTCACCTAGTTTAACTTGCTGACAGCAGCGTGAGCCATCTTTTTGCAACGTGCTACTAACAAACGGCATGGTTGAGCTGCTTGCAGTAGGAAAACATAGGTTGAGAAATCACAATAATAATATCATAAAAATGATATGAGAAAAAAAATCTTGCTTAATATCTGGCCCCCTCTATATCTCCAACCCGCAACTGTTTGCCGTTGAAATCATGTTCCTGTTAGAAGATAAGAGAATGAGATGGTGCCTGCCAACCCTGCTGCACTAGTGTAGAACCAAGGACAGCAGCAGAGGCAGTTTAGGGGGATCCAATGGTTTGGTTCTGTTGGGTCACATCTGGAGGAGGCCATGGTGTTAAGCATCCTTTAATCATCAACTAGAGCAGAGATTCTTAACCTGTGGTTTGGAAGCCCAGTGCTGCTAAGGTCTTGATGTTGCTTCTAACTACAGTGGAATTTGCCCTTAATAGAAAAATGATTTAAAACAATGTGCTTAACCTGTAACCTGTAAAGGTGAATTGTCTCTTTTACTGCAATGTTTGCAACATAACTGCAGCTGAGGCAACCGCTGCCAAATATTCTGGCAAATACTGCAAGTGCAAATAGTGGATGGTCACAAAAGGTGCAGCAAGGGGGCAGGACAACAGATACATACACACTTTGACTGTTTGTAGGTTTAATAGTGCATGCATGGGCTCAGTGCACAAAGGAAGCCCTGTACTCTGTTAACACAGGTGTTAGATACAGGGCTCCCTTGTGACTCTGCACAGTGGGGAGATGTTAGGCATCTACCGCAGTGATGAAAAGTCTCCAGCAATTAGATAAAGCCACGTAGAGTTTATATAATCAATTTGAGAATCTTAAATGCAATGAAAAGCATCAACCTTTAAGATGGCCATACACGGAGAGATCCGCTCGTTTGGTGATGTCGCCAAACGAGCGGATCTCTCTCCGATATGCCCACCTTGAGGTGGGCAATATCGGGCTGATGCGATCGTGGGCCCAAATTAAGGTGCATATTAAGGGGGAGATCTATTAAGGGTCGTAGTGAAAATTCAAATAATTTTTTGGTCCAAACTCTCAAAATCGAATTGTGAATTATCCAAACTTAATTCGAGTTTAATTCGAATTTCGAAATTTATCATACTCAGGACCCTTAAGAACTCAAATTCGACTACTCGCCACCTTAAACTTTCTGAATTGCTGTATAAGTCAATGGGAGAGGTTCAAAGATCAATTTGGTGATGTTTGCAGCCTTCCGGACATTCAAGTTTTTTTTTGGAGAAAAGTTTTTGAAATACAATTTGAGTTTTTGTAATTCAAATTGTATTTGATTTGAGTTTTTGGGTCGATACAATCCGTACGAGCTTAGAAAATTAGATTTTATTAATACATTCCGATTGGTCAAATTTCGAGTTTATGGGAGTTTTAAAAAACTCAGATGAATTCGAAATTCGACCCTTGATAAATGTGCCTCTAAGTGAAAATAAACATTAGTGCATGTGCTTAATGTATGGCATTTTACGTGCACATTTCTGCCGTTACAATTGTACCTGAAACGGATTACGAGAAAAAAGATAACTTTTAAATATAATTAAGAATTTGAAATATTATGACTTCCATAAAACCACCCTGAAGACATATAACAAAAATGAAGGATCATCTGCCTCCTGTGTCTCATCAGTTTAGAAAATGTTTTCAGGAATTTTCCTCTCATCTACTTTACCTCACCCTTCTTAACTCAGTTTTTAATACTTGGACAATTGCAGGTGGCTGACAGAACTCTAGCCTACCATTACCTAAATAGAAGCCCCAATGAAAAGGATCAAGAGCTCTGTGTTCCATCAATTTAATATCCCAGCATTAACGCTAGCCAAGCAGACAGCGCTGCCTGCCAAGGCAAACATATGGGACTCAGCTGAAGTGATTGGGGGGCTGGTTTTAGAGACAGTTCTCTAGTCTAAACTTCTTAAGGAGTCAGAATAAACGTGCTTTCATTCAAAATGTACTGCTTGGTCTAAAATCACAGAATTCTGCTTAAACACAGCCACCTTTCACCCTCACTGTTGCTCTAAGATGTGCTTAGTTCAATAGCTGCGTCATAGTTACCTGCATTTCAATTTTCTTCTTCTACTTTTTCCTTTTTTAACCCAAACAGTAGAAACTCTTTGGTCCACAGTTGATACTTTGGCATAAAAAATCCCCTTGAGGGTGCACACAATCAACATAAACATTTCATACTCTTCAAGCATTCTACTTCCCGTAACTATTATTGCGCAACATATAGAATCCAATTAAAGGACAGATTCTTAAAATGCTAGTTTAATGAGTAGAGCTTTCAAAGAACAAAATATATGTCAAAATTATTTGTGATTTAAATTTCGACATGACAGTGATCAATTTTATATAATTTTAGTATTTAGTATTTATTCATGTACGAATAACTTAATCTGTGCTATGATTTTAATAAGCAGGATTTAGGGCAGATTTGAGTTGTCTGGTTATAAACAGGTATGGCCAAAGTAATTTATGTGAGTGGTCTAAACCTTCCCAGTTTTTCATTCAAAAATTCTGGGTTGTATGAAACCTTTGGGACAGGTAACAGTTTAAGCAGACAAGAACCTAAAGCACAAGAATCTTCATGCCTCAGAGTTGATACTTAAATTGGAAATGATGTGACTAAAAATATCAAATGAATATAACTAACAACCTGGATGACTTAGGAAAATCATAACAACCCATTAACCTGCATGCTTATGGAAATAACTAATGAATGAGTAAAAATGAAACTATAATAACTATACTAATAGTTTTGTGGATAATGCCTCTGTAGGAAAAATCCAAGTATAAAACACCAGAAAAAAAAGTATACAGGTATAGGAACCTCTATCCAGAAACTTTTATCCAGAAAGTTCCGAACTACAGAAAGGCCAGCTCCCATAGGCTCCATTTTATCTAAATAATCCAAAATTTAAAAAACATTTTCCTTTTCCTCTGTAATAATAAAACAGTACCTGGTACTTAATTCAAACTAAGATATAATTAATCTTTATTGGAAGCAAAACCAGCCTATTGGGTGTATTTAATGTTTGTGTGATTTTCTAGTAGACCCAAGGTATGAAGAACCCAAATTACAGAAAGATCCATTATCTGAAAAACCCCAGGTCCCAAGCAGTCTGGATAACAGGTCCCATACCTGTAGTAACGATGGCATTGTAGGTGGCTTCTGAAATAACAGTGGGATTTAAGAAATATGTTTTGTATATTAAGCCCACATACACCAAATACACAGGGCATTACCTCCTGCCACAAATTATTTCTGGCAGGTAGAAGAGAAATGGATAAGGTAAAAAAGACTACAGTCACCTCCTGGCTAGGAAACCAATTATACCTTTACATTAATAGCAACACCACAGCTCAAGTGTGCAAGGGTATTATTCAGTTGATTCTTCAATACAACACACTCAAGACATCACAGGGTGGAGAAAAGTGGGGAATTATGGATATAACCCTGCCGTGTCCCCCAAAGAAACCATGTTCTTTTGAGCACTGTTAAAGGTAACATTTTTATAATTGAGCTTAAGGTGGCCATACACGGAGAGATCCGCTCATTCGGCGATGTCGCCAAAACGAGCGGATCTCTCCCCGATATGCCCACCTTGAAGTGGGAAATGTCAAGCTGATCCGATCGTGGGCCCTAGGGCCCAACGATCGGATCCTAACGGTGGCTTTACGGGCAGTCGGATCGTGGGACCGCATCAACAAACAGATGCGGGCGCGATCCGACTGGATTTTTAGTCCCATCCGATCGAGATCTGCCCGACTTTCGGCCAGATCTCGATCGGGGAAGCCTGTCGGGGGGCCCCATACACGGTCCAATAAGCTGCCGACTCGGTCTGTCGGCAGCTTTTATCGGCCCGTGTATGGCCACCTTTAGTAAGGGAGAATACCATACAGGCTATAGACAAAGTGAAAAGCTGTCCTTGGTATGAATATTGGCCCCGTGATGACATACATTTCCTAAATGACTGACACACCGCAGCCTTATGTAACATTATAACAAACACAATAGGAGCCCTTTAAGCGGTGATAAGATCTATATGGGAGACAATTGTTGATTATGCAAAGCTAAAGATAAGTTAACAGCACCTTCACATTTCATTAAGATAAATAAAGAAAATAGATGTATATATTTAGCTTGCAATAAGCCACTAGGCAAAACATTGCAATTACATTGCTGTGTATACAAGTAATAATGTATAAAAAGTATGTTTTTATGCATATAGGGCCTTTAAGACAGGTTAACAATAGTAAACACTAATATTCTTACAAAACAGACAGACATACTGTATCAGATGTGAAAATGTATGTTTTAATGGGAAACAGGATGCTCAAATCTTTTTGCTATCAACAGGTGGAGTCAAGTTGTACAACCATTGGCTATGCATGTACAGAATAACTGGTAACTTTTGCACACACAAAAGAAAGTAAAATACAAAGGATAGGTTTCTAGGAACAGGGTTGATACTACAATGTATAAGCACAGGATAAAGACAATGCTTAGTGCATGATACATTGACCCATATGTGTTTCTAAAATGCTCTAAGTGCCACAGCACATCGATTATATATTCTGCAGCACCACTGGACAAAGGAGTGGGCTCTTGGGCCCAATTGCCCAGAGGCTTACGGTAGCAGAAGGCACATGGAAACAACATGTCTCCTCCCAGTGTGCCTCCCCATGTAATCCTGTACATGATGGTGACCCTCCTCTGGATGTAGGGGCCCTCTCCAGACTGCCTGCACACTAGGGTAAACAATTTGCTTTGGTTTTATTGTCTGGAAACATCTGATCTATTTATATTAAGTATCAAACTGTTCTAACAGAGCCTGGTGTTCATATTAAGGTAAGGATGTTTTGTATTGGTAGATTAGGATACATGAGGTGTATGATGGTGAAAAACGCAAGCTTGAAGCCATTTGTACAAGTTTCATAAACACACTACAATTTGGGGCAAATTTATTATATGGTGTAAAAAACTATAAAATGAAATAATTTGTGTTAAAAAAAAACACAAAAACACGTAAAAATAGCGTAATTCTTTTTTTTCTCTGAGCAACTTCTGCCGCAATCACTGTAAAATAACGGCGGCAAATCTGGTGTTCTCATGGCGTAAAATAACACACGTGTATAAATTCACCATTTATTTTACACATCTTTTTAAAGAAATGCTAATTTTTTTACACAGAATAATAAATAGGCCCCTTAGTGTAGCTCTGCAGTTTGGTCATTTGGAGTAGAAAGACATATTTACCCCTTTTGGATTTGTCAGAATGTGTACTTTGCAAGAATATTAGGTTTCTGGGAGTTTTGTACTGTTAGGGGGGTTTTATAACAGGATGTAAACAGGTTGCTTAATTTGCAGCACCCACAGTATAAGTGATGAAAATTCATATACACTATTTTTATTTGGGGCATACTGGTCATCAAACTGTTCAGAAGAGCCCTGGTGTTCATATTTAGGATGTTACTGTTGGTAAATTAGAATATGGAATAAATAATGGTGTAAAAATTTTCATAAAACCATGAAAAAGTTTAGCATTGCTTTGCAGTTTGGTATTTTAGAGTAGTAAACCTTATTTACCCATTTTTGATTTGGCAGATTGTGTACTTTCCACAAATATATGGTTCTCTGGCTGAAGACTTCAATTTGTATGCACTATTTTTATTTTGGGGTCTCTGCTTGCCAGATACTTTCGTAATCTTATTCATATCTAATGTGGAAGATACAATGCTGTAGAATACAAACTTTGAGGTAAGGGCAGAGACACACGCTCGGGTTGAGTTGCCTCACGAGGAAACTTTGGCCGGCGCTCTGAGTGTCATTCCGCTGGCGAAATGGATTCTAGTCGGCGGGAGGCAGTTCAAGGAAATTAGTAGACAAGAAGAAGAGGCGATTCATCGCCGGGCGACTAATCTTCCCTAATCTGAGCGTGTGTATCTCTGCCCTAAACTCCAGATATTTTGGCAAAAGTGCTATGTTTAACAAAGTTAAGTAGCTTGATAGTTTAGATGAGTCTCAATTTATTGAACCTAAACAACCAGTTAAATTGTTTGCATTCTGGTTCATTACTCCCCAGTGGTATAATATAAAGATCAGGCACAATAGTTTGCTGCTAAAAGCTAGCACCGCAGAAGTCAAAGTTAGAAACTCAGCAATATATGAAAACACATTCCACAATACCAGCTCCTACCACTTGGACGTTATAAAGTTTGTAATGGAACACCATATCAAGGGAGTCAAGCCAGAGTTGTAGAAACCAAAAAAAAAATCTTCAAGCTCATCAATTTGTCTTCCAGCAAGCTTACCAACATGCACAAGAATACTGCCTACATCTCTATCTAAGGAGGACTTTCTCAGGACTTACAATCATGCCCAAAACCTGTACAAGTACAAACTTTGCCCCTGGTGCATCATCCAAAAGGAAACAGCTTTGCAACTCTTTTGGGACTGTCCCTCTGCCTAGACCATGGCAAATGCCTTGGAACACGACAACATAAAAAGCTGTATAATAAAGGGAATTTTCAAATTAAAAATGAAACCTAAACATCCATACCTGTTATTTTAAAAATCCCAGTTGTCAGCCATACACCGCTACTCAGACTGGCAGTTACTTTCACTTTCCATTCTACATTTCATAGATATCACTGCACTTCTCTTATTCCCCTCATTCTATATTACAGTATGTGTTTCCTGTGCATGGGCATGCTTATCAAGTCCTAATTCTGGCACATAAACCATATTTTGGGATGATGCAAAGCATGCCTTAATAACAGTGTGCAACATCTCCCCTGCCTGCTTGCTGTGATTGGGAATTCTGAGGCTGGCGGAAGCAAGATTTTTATTTGATTGTACAGTTTGTGTGAGTGTAAGTCAAGTTTATTTTGCCTGACTAGCACCATAAAAAATCATTTGGAATTATTTCTTAGGGTGACATGTCCCCTTTAAAGGGGTTGTTCTCCTTCCAAATACCTTTTTTAGTTCAGTTGTTTTCAAATAGTTCTCCACAAATAGACTTTTTTTTTAATAATTTTATTTTTCCTGTTTTACTTGTTTCCATATTTCTAATATCTAACTTTTTTTATATATTTTAAACTATGTAATAAAGAATAGAGACAATGCACTAGATAATGACACTGGCTTTCAGCACCGTCTGAGTGTACACAAATTAAGGTTTCTACATTTGCAGCAGAAAATAAAACATGCATAAATTCTCTGCTTTTAAACATACCCTTTAGATTGCTGCTATGAAAGGCAATATTGAGCATTAAAACAGTGGGCCCTAGTATTATTTTAATGTACAGGGACATACTGTAGATGCACAGATGTAAACAGGTAAATGAAATAGTCTCCTTACAGGTTAATCCTTGTAACCTGAATCAAAGTTCCTATTGACTGTGGTGCTTAGACTGAATATGAAAGTGTATTTTGAAGGAGTGAAACACAGAAGACACATTCAGTAATGACTTTTTGATCTGCCTTGTTTATTCAGTGCAGTACTTTACTGTATCTAGAGTTAAACTGCATGTTCCAGGGGTGCATGACGGGAGCAAAAGAGAAATTAGCAGAGCCCTTATAAACATTAAGGGGGTTATTTACTAAAATTTGATATTTTGTTCTAATAATTTTAATAAAAAAAGCTCAACCAAACACCCATCCACGATATTGCCTCATTTATCATTAAAATAATTTGGATCGGAATAACTCGATAAATTAGTGCGAAAACACGAATCACTCGATTTTTTCGTGTTTTTTGCCCAAAAACCCAGAATTTTCCAGATTATCGGGCTAAACTCAGAGCAACCCACAATATCTTCAAATTAGGATAGGGACATCTCCCATTGATTTATACATGACTTCGACAAGTTTGAGATGGTGGATGTTCAGATTTGGCCTTTTTGTAGCATTGGGGTATAATAAATCTCGAAAAATGTGAGGTTTTTTTTTCACGAATAATGTGAGTTTTTGCCCCAAAAAGCCTGACCAGAAAAATTCAAGTTTTATTAAATAACCCCATAAATGTTATAAAAAAAAGAGTACCTATTTTAATTTGGTAAAGGAATGTAAAGGCAGAAAATAGACATTTGAAAATGTATTAGATTCCATAAAGCAGCTGTAATGCAGATGCCACCCATTATTTCAATTCAAATATTATTCCATTCATTAAGGTATCCATTTCTTGAAAGAATTAACATATGCTAATTGGAATTTTTACGCTTTCTATGTTTGGTTATTTGATTCTGGAATTCTGCAACACAATTATTTTATATCCCATTGAATTGGAAATGTTTTCCATTGCTGGTAAGTGGTGTCAAATGTGTGCTAAAATTGGTTTTTATGCCACCAGTTCTTTAAATGGCAGCCAGCCAACAAACATCTAATTACACTACAGAAAAAAAGGATTCTTTTTACTAGAAGCCGGTCATCATAAGCTCCTCATACACAAGCAAAGTTAAGGAGCATGAACTATTGGCACAAGTTATATTTTGAAAAAATTGTGGGTCAGTATTTTTTTGGTTTGCAAAGTTCGTAAACTTAAAATGTGTCGAGAGTACAAACCAATTATTAATTTTATTTGTATGTTGTTTTAAATAATAAGTTCGTTTTCATAGTTCTTAAAGGAGATGTTGATTTAACAAGTAGTACTTATCATGAAAACCTAAGGAAAACAAATAAAAGTGTGTACAAAAAATTAAAAATAGCATTCTTACTGCTGTCTCCTCCCTGCAGAAAACAGAAAAAAACATGTAATGGATTTAAAAGGGTGGTTTACCTTTAGGTTAACTTTTAGTTTCTTAAAAAATGGCTATTTCTAAACAACTTTTCCATTGGCTCATTTTGTATAGTTTCCAGTTTCAAATGAATCTTTCTGTTCAGGTCCTCTCCTATTTACAATCCAGTATCTTTAGTGCATGGTTGCTATGGTAATTTAGACCTTAGCAACCAGATTGCTAAAATTTCAAACTGGAAAGCTGCTGAATAAAAAACTTACATAACTCAAAAACCACAAATAATAATGAAACACATTTGTACATTTTCTCAGAATATCACTCTCTACATCATACTAAACATTAATTTAAAGGTGAACAACCCCTTTAGTGATGCATTTGTCCCAAGGTGTTGAGCACAGCACAAGGGAACCCTGTACTTAAAAGGCACCTATCATAAAAATAATGTTTCCTCCACCAGAGGTGCAGGCTAATAGGTCCCGCACTCCGGTTGGGGGAACCATGTTGTGACACTTAGTACAAAGTGGCTAAGTGAGCTGGTAGAGAAAGGTAGCCAGCGTGACGTCATTTTGGCACTTCACACTCCACACTCACACGCCAGGCGAATTTTGCTCTGGTGAACGAGCGTTACTACGCAAAGTTTTTAATTTTACTGCACGTTAACTCTACTGCCAGACTTGCCTTCACCACTTCAGACCAGGTGAAGTGCAATAGAGTAGATAGGACTTGGTCCAAAAAAAAGTTGAAATTTTTTTTTTGAAAAAGTCCCAAAAAACGCTGGCGTCTTTTCCTTTTTACAGGGTGAAAGGCTGAATTTTTTGTTTTTGGGGTCCCCTCCTTCCCCCGTTACATTCGATAACATATGGCACCTAAACTATACTGTGGGCTCATGTGTAGGGCATTATAACAACTCTATATAATTTTATTAAGGTTCCCTGGCCTTGTGTAGTGTAATGTATTTGCTGCAGCATATACGGATATTGTACTTTAAAGGACCAGTAACATCAAATAATTAAATTGTTTTAAAGTAATAAAAATATAATGCGGTGTTGCCCTGCACTAGTAAAACTGCTGTGTTTGCTTCATAAACATTACTATTGTTTATATAAATAAGCTGCTGTGTAGCCATGGGGGCAGCCATTCAAAGGAGAAAAGGCTCCAGTTACACAGCAGATATGCTTTTCAATTTCCGCCATTGCTACTCAGCAGCTTGTTTATATGAACTATAGTAGTGTTTCTGAAGCAAACACATCAGTTTTACCAGTGCAGGACAACACTACATGATATTTTCATTACTTTAAAACACTTTCAGTTTTTGGTGTTACTGTTCCTTTATCTGCACGCTGTATGCAAATTAGCCAACGCTAGCGCAACTTGGAACTGCTGATCGTATTTTTGCTAGCGCAACTTCGCCAGCGTTCGGTACCCTGTGCGCAACTTCGGATCTTCGTGAATTAGCGTTTTCCAGGCAAATTTACACCTGGCGAAGTGTTGTGATGTGCGCAAAGCCAGCGCTGGCGAATTTTCGCAGGTAAGTAAATTTGCCCCTAAGATGTCTCATAAAACTTGACAACCGGACCTGCCACAATTTTGTGTACTGTGTATTTTGCGTACTGTGTATATTGCATTTGAATTGATAAGACCCCATAATCATCTTAAATTGGCCACATTAGTTTTTTGCCAGTCATCTACTAGTTACACTGTACAAAGTGCGTGGTTTGGAGTGCACAAAATGTCCTCTGAACATATTAGAAAATCTGTATAGTCAATGTTCAGCCTACTATGTGCAGTCTGCAACAGTGTGCAAGTGTTATGATAGGTGGCAACCCTAGTTCATTATGATTGAATTGTTCCCATATACCACATATATGTTAGATAAGAACATTTTCCAGAGATTTCGACTGAAGAAGTGGGCTAGCACAGTTTAATGGAAGCTTATGAAGAGAGGTAAGAAACCTTTATTAGTTATTTAAATACAATTTTGTATGCTTGCAACTGATACACTAATCTGAATCACCTCTAAACATAATAAAAATACATAATTATAACACACAATACATTTCATGTGTTATCTGAAAAAACCTTTAAAAGTAGAGAAACACAGTTTTTTCTTATGGTACTTGGACTTCTATTTTGTAATAAAAATGAATGTCAGTAGTGACACCCATAATAGAGTTGTTTCTATAAAAAATTAAAAACTTGCCTCACAGAGGCAACTTTGGGCAACTATTGAAAACGCATCGCCGCGTATGCATTAGCGCAGGTGACTTTGTGCTGTAGCCTATGGGGAAAAACGCAGAGGCAGTTCGGGGAGATAGTCGCACAAAAGACGAGGCGTTTAGTCGCCAGGCGACAAAATCTCCCCGAATCTCCTCGTGTGGCCTTACCCTAAAACATATTGTTTTTGGTAACATTCTCAGCTCAGCAAGACTTCAAATACAGGCTTTCTATAAAACTAAAGTTTGACTTCTAAGATAAGTCATTTCTGGTATGAGGCAGAGGGGAATCATGTTAGTAAATTGAGTGTGAATACATGTCACACAGAGATCTACAATATCATCCAGTAAAATAATAGGTAACACATTATGTAATAAAGATCTAAGTTTGCTGGCATCCAGTTCTTTGACCTGGGTTTTCATTTAATGGAATGCATTAGAAAGTGAGCTAAAACTTACCTATTCTTACTCCAAAAGTAAACCTTTCATTGCCCCACAAAAATCAATTATCATACTAAATTCAAATCCTGTGTTCATATTTCACCTTTTGTGTAATATCAACGGATTTTTACAAAACATTTGAAAGACTTCACTGGAGGTATAGCTGGTAAAGCAGAAAGCCATGGGAGAATGATTTTTCAGGAGTTACTTTTTTAACCTATGTGTAAACCCCACTGGTTAGTCAATGCCCCTATGTTGCTGTCCATAGTTCTGATGTCACTAAAGCACACACATGCAAAAAATCTATTAAAGGGCACATCCATTTCACTTATTTAGAAATCAATTTTCATTATTTACTCCGCAACTTCAATCTGTACAGTGGAGGCACAGAGAAATCTGCTTATTGGTTTATTTAGGCAACAATGGCATTCTACACTGACTAGATAATATCTTTATACAGTGAGGAACAGAGAAGAGGATAGAGAGAGATTGGTAGCTAAAAGGATGGCCATAGACAGCAAGCAGCACAGGCCCCAAAACATTACAAATTTGTAATAAATCATAAATGCAAACATAAATAAAATCTGCTTTCTAAAATGATTTTTTTTTATGATAGCTTAAAGAAATGCTTATTCTACAGTATATACCCACAATTTGTATACATATCTGTAGTTGCTATTAATTATTTTGCTGCCAGCAGACACTCTGTCAAAAAGAGCATTGCTAAATAACACAATTTTCTCATTAATTTGAATTAAGGATGCACCGAATCGGTTCGGGATTCGGCCAAGATTCGGCCAAATCCTTCTGCCTGGCCAAATCAAATCTGAATCCTAATTCGCATATGCAAATTAGGGGCGGGAGGGAAAATGCGTGACTTTCTGTCACAAAACAAGGAAATAAAAAATGTTTTCCGCTTCCCATCCATAATTTGCATATGCAAATTAGGATTTGGTTCCGTATTCGGCCGAATCTTTTGCAAAGGATTCTGGGGTTCGGCCGAATCCAAAATAGTGGATTCGGTGCATCCCTAATTTGAATTATACAAAACATTACCAGCATTCTGTTAACCCACTTGTCAACAACCGAGGGTTAACCATGAAACTGAAGTTGTCAAGATAAGGCATAAGGACTTCTGCTAGTAGAAAGTACACCACCTGCTTAGGTCTTTAAAAGAAAAACTTAATTCATTCAGCTGGAAATTGTGCATATTATCTGAACTCCCAAAGAAAAAAAACATTTTTTTTTAATATCATAATTATATATTATATTATAATTATAATATATATAACAGAAGTGATTTACTGTGGGCCTTGAATTCCCTCTACTTTCCAGCTAATCTGTGCATCATGCACTATTGAAAGTAATTGCCAAAACCAATCCCTTTCCATTGGAACAAGGTGAGGGAGGAGTTGCATGACACTGTAAGCCAAAGGGGGAGTTGGTAAATTGTTCCTATGAGGATCATAGTTGGCTTTCAGTCTGTGGAATTTGGTTTGTCTGTGTTGAAAAAAAACATTATTTCTGGAAGTTCAGCCAGTGTTCTTTTTAACATAAGCCCAACTGAATGAGCTCATCAATAAAAGGGGTATATTTTCCCTTTAATTTGCTACTGTGGGACACAAATTTTCTTAGTAGCCACTGTCCATTTAGCTTCTATATAGCTTCCTTCTGGAATTTAATATATGTTTTCCCAAGCTATTTGGAATTTCCACGAAAGCAAAGAGAAAATGCTATATTTTCACCATATTTATCCTTCAAACAAACACAAATCATTGCAACGCATACAATAATTGATTTCATACTCTATACTCATTATTATGCTTTGTTAAAAAACAAACAAATCTTAAATATAAAGGTGTGGCAGAAATGTTGTCCATTTGGTTTCGGGGGCGTTATCAAACTTGAAATACACACATTTGGATCAATGCATTAAGGCCATCTGTATGCCAAATCACCCACCAAGTCCCATTCAGTTTAATAACCCTAAGGCTGGCCAATATATAGCCTTGATGTATAGTTACAGTATAGTTATAGTGTAATTTTACAATAGATAATGGGTCATAAAGACAATGTGGTCAGGATGGAAGCTTACCTTTATAGAATAAAACATAATTATAAATTCACCTCAATATTTTCAGGTATCGTGGACCTTAAATTCTTACAGATACTACTGTTTTTGAAGATCATGCTTTTTTCATGCAGACACTCATTTACATTAATTTATGACGGCAGCTGCAATTGATGCAACCTGTTGTGTGCATACAGTATTCACACCATTCATTTACTTGTGTCTCAAGATGTTCCTTGCACTTCCCTATAGTTGTGCACCACACATCCTGCCTAATTCTTCTGAAATGAACCTATTGATGCATCCTGTTGTTCCAGTCTTTCCTATGCAGGATGCGTCAACACACAGAGCAGACTTGCATTCAGCAAATCATGCAAAAAAATCCATGAAACCAAGTGCTGAAAAATGAAACATTTTTGATATTTCAGCTCACATTATTTCTCCTGTATTTATATTGGAATGGGGTCACTTCCGGCATGAAGCATTAAAAAAATAAATTGTTTTACACTATTTACAACTTTAGCCAATACATATGTCATATTTTATATTCCTAATTGCCAGTAAAGTCAGTGTTCGCTATTTCCAGGTATATTCCTTAGTTTTACTTTCCCTAGAAAACTTTCTGGTTTAAACTGGGACAAATTAACAAAACTTTTGATTTTTCTTATAACAAAAAAGTTCTCTCTTCACTCTGAAAGTTGCAGTCCTAAAGGGGTTCTTGTAATACAAAATAATTGTAAGAAATAGTTTTGCAGTGCTGGTTAACTATTTATGTCTCACTGGCACTAAAGCAAATCAAGGTATAATAAAGTAAGAGCTATAAGTATATTTTAATTAAGTGCTGAGCCAGTACCCTGTTGGCAAGATCCTAGTCATTAATATGAAGCAAAGAGGGGCTTATTAATAGAGATTAACTTCTCATTACATTCTATGAGAATACCAAACATTATTACATTGGCACAACTCTCAACATTTGTCCAATAATTGCCAAATCCTTAATTAGCAAAGGCGTTTCTATAGCAATACAGTAGTTATTATTAAGGATGAAATACTTAAGCTTGCTCATTCTGGTTTTCTTGATCTAATTATGGCACTATTTTGATATTACAAGAACTCTTAAATTAAGACATATAGCAACATTTTGTTATGGGATCTATCTATTCAATGCTTCGGAACAGCGGTTTTATGGAGTTTTCTAATTTGGATCACCAAACCGTAATGGTACTAAAAAATGTACAAAAACCTAGTAGATTTGCTTTGCTAACTAATCTAATGCTCCCATGTTACTTACCTGTGTCAGTACCTCTTTCCCCTTGGCTTCTGAAGCTGGGCAAGTTCCATTATGCTAGATCTCTTGTAATGCAAAATCTAGTAATGTAATTCTGCATAGATTGTAACAGGGATTCATTTGGGTCTGCAGAACTGTGTATACTAAACAGCATTTAATTAAACCCAAAAAGTCACTTCTGCCAAATTTAAGAAAATGCAAGCAACTTTCCGAAGTACATTATTTAAAAAATGTCACTGTATACTTGATTTGATAAAAAAAAATTTATGATATGTTTCAACCATTTACATGTGCAATTAGTGTGCTTTTCAGTGGAAGCATTTTAGGGTCAATAATATAGAAGAAGCCAAGTCTCTGGGGTAGATTTATCAAAGAGTGAAGTTCCGCCACTAGAGTGAAATTCCGCAGCTCTCCATTCATTTCTATAGGATTTTGAAAGGCGTATTTATCAATGGGTGAAAGTGAAATTTCACCCTTTGATAAATACGCCTTTAAAAACCCCATAGAAATGAAAAGGAAGTGGCAGAATTTCACTCTAGTGGCGGAACTTCACTATTAACTTCACTCTTTGACAAATATACCCCTCTGACTCTAGCCAAAACTCCATTTCTCACAATGTTGTGCATGCTTTTTCACAGTCTGTAAATGAGCTGACTTAATAATAAACTAAATGATTTTAAAACTCACTGAAAATGTATACAGAAAAGAGCTTTCACTCATTGCTGATAAAATGCGTCAAATGGGTTACCGAATAAAAAATAGATACCTGGCCCACAGAACTTTTCCCTTCTTGTGGTATTTTACTAAGGCCACAATAAGTCGGTGACACATTAATCCATTTAATTACACATTTATCAGTTCGCTGGAAAAAACGTGCATCAAATGTCTGTAAAATATTTACTGGATACAACACAAATTGGTGCTGTGTTGCTATGTAAAATGTGATTAGAACATTAGCATAAATGAAAACAAGTTTGTAATGAAAAAGGTATTATCTTGTGTTAAAATGTGGGACAAAGTTCCCTGCTACAAAGGCACAGTTTCTAGATATAATTGAATCTTCTATATAATATAGAAAAGAGTCTAGCCATCAGTAGAAACTCACAGCTGGTTTGAATAAGAATTTGACATATAATCTGAATCTTTTTTGCTAGCTCTTTTGTATGACTGAATGACATGTATCCTATGAATTTAATGTTAAAAATTGCAGTACAGATATGGGACCTGTTATCCAGAATGTTCGGGACATGGGGTTTTCAGGATAACGGATCTTTCCCTGATTTGGATCTTCATACCTTAAGTCTTATGCAAACATTAAGTTGAATGGGTTTGCTTCCAATAAGGACATTACATACCTGTATAAGGTTTATATTCATTTACTAAATGATCTTAAACTGCACATACAGCAGTCAGTATTAAGCCCTTTGAAATCTCATTTTTATCTCCAGTATCCTAATTGGAATAAAATTGTATGCCGGGCTGTGATGTGGATGTGCATTTAGTACCCTACACAAATACCCTTTCTACCAGGCAGGCACAGAGCTAATTTTATATTCAAGATATACAGATAATCACAAAATTTACATTTGGTGGTATAGAGTGGAATGCATTGAAGTAAATGGGCATCAAAATAATTTTGATGCGTGAGTAAAGATTTTTAAACGCGTGACTATTTGGTCCAAATGCATTAAAATCAATGGGTGTCTGGATTATTTTGACAAGCTGAATTTTTTTTTTTGTTACGCCGTTTTGGCGCAGTTTCGTGGATTTATTTATGGGCAGCAAAACAAGGAAATATGCTTCAAATGCATGCTTGATGAATTTATTCACCCGTCATTCATTAACAGTGAACTGTTGGCTGAGTGATTGAGATGTGAATGAGTAGAGATAGACCTTGCTCTTTTACACATATAGGACAGTAATGGAAGGATTAGGGTACATGCAAACTACTAAGATTCAAGTACATGACCTAGGATTGTACTATATATATATATATATATATATATATATATATATATATATATATATATATATATATATATATATATATATATATATATATATATATATATATATATAGTATCAATGTTTCTGCTCTTGTCTAGAGCCTTTCTCAAGATACTCCAAGCCCATATTAGAACTTCCCTTCTAAAATCATAAGAGTAGGCATGTCCATGATCAATTCACCAATCATAAAAAAACCTCCTAGTGACTACATCTCCCATCATTCCCTACTATCCACTGAATCACCTTAGCTTTTCATTACAGACCAAATCTGTTATACAATGACAATTTTACTGTATAGGAATCTCAGGATTGAGCTCGTTGGGAGATCTAGGAGTGAGCTATTGTGGCTCAAAAAGCAAACCAGCATAAACAGGGAACTACATAATATAAAAAGAAATAATAATCTTTATTAAGCTTGTACAGAGCCACAATGTTTGCAGGTGGTGCATCCACTATAACTCTTGCCTTTGCAACAATGCCTCACTGTCCTCTCCTGGACCCTCGACTGGGTATTCATAAGTATTCTAATACCAAAAATCTTAAATCAGTTTCCAAGTGTCCCTTCTCCACAAAATGTTTAGAGACTCTTAATTTGGTATTACCCTTCCTATTAGTAGACCAATGTTGTGATATACATGTCCTAATCTGTGATGAAGTCTTACCCACTTGGTGTAGACGACACAGACATAGGATTGTGTATACAGGTATGGGACCTGTTATCCAGAATGCTTGGGATTTGGGATAACAGATCTTTCCATAAATTGGATCTTCATACCTTAAGTCTACTAGAAAATCACTAGAAAATCATGTAAACATTAAATAAACCCCAATAGGCTGGGGTTGTTTCCAATAAGGATTAATTATATGTTAGTTTGGATCAAGTACAAGGTACTGTTGTATTATTACAAAGAAAAGATGAATCCTTTGGATTATTTGGATAAAATGGAGTCTATGGGAGACAGCCATTCTGTAATTCTGAGCTTTCTGGATAACAGATCCCATACCGGTATATATATATATATATATATATATATATATATATATATATATATATATATATATATATATATATATATATATATACACACACACACAAACTATATATATATATATATATATATATATATATATATATATATATATATATATATATATATATACCGGTATGGGATCTGTTATCCAGAAAGCTCAGAATTACAGAATGGCTGTATGCCATATATAATAATACAAATAATAATAATAAATGTAACTATACCCTCAGCAATGTATCACATTTGTAGAATATGTAAAAATGTATGTATGTATAAGGCAAAGTCTTTCTTGTGGAACCTTAAACTTATACAGGCTGGTACTTGACATAGAGGTGCCTGCCTTTTCGGTATAATTTTATACATTTCTGTATTTGTTGTTATGTTACAGTGACCACTACAGGTCATGCAATCCATAGGAAAATTACATAAAGCAAATAATGATAGGTTTACAGGGAAAAGCAAATTACTGTAAATATACTGTCACACTGAAATAGTAATAAGATTTGTTCTAATTGAAAGGTTGAGAAGCAAAAAAAGAGCATGGGCATGTTTCACATAAAGTCTTCTTTAAGAAGAAAGAGCCAGTGAAGAAGTTCAGTTTCCAGATGTGGTCCTGTAGGAAAGGGAGTTTCTACTGTAACTAAATGAACACAAAACAGCTGTTGTTGTGTTACTTTTTCTACAGCACTGATTGAATTAGTATTTGTAGCATATGTGGGTTTTCAAGCAGTGTGTATCTAGGAATGCAAAGTGTTTATCCTGGTAGACCACAGGGTTACCACAGTAAATACTTGCCTGCCCCTGCTGTTGTGCAGACATACTGTTTAGTGTGGCATACAAATTCAGGCCAAAGTGTCTTCCAGGATACTTGGCACTGATTTACATTTGATTTTATCCCAAAAACCTTGAGCTAGACAGAACCTTTTTGTAATTTAAAGGGCCCCCATTTGTCTCCCATGGAAATTCCACTGAGCATATTTTTAAATATTGCTGTTGAGAAGGAAATTATCATCAATAAAACATTTTTTCTGCCTGTGCTTCTAAGCTTTGGTCTGCTTTTTGAAAAAGAGGGCATGTAATGCTAACTGATGGCGTTTTTCCTATGGAGTCTTTTGGTCTCTGAATGATCCTATTTACTTAATTATAAAAGAGACATTGAAATGTACAGAGGATAGATAGATAGATAGATAGATAGATAGATAGATAGATAGATAGATAGATAGATAGATAGATAGATAGATAGATAGATAGATAGATAGATAGATAATGAGAGGGGCTGTTCACCTTCCAATTTCCTTTCTTCACCTTTTTCAGTTTAGTTTTTTTCAATTACTTTCTGTTTTCTATTTGTGATCACTTTTCTAATATTGAAGTGTAAAATTAAATTTTTCACCTTCTTATATCTTTCTAAAGCAGCTCAGGGAGGGGGGGAGTCACCAATTCTGTAAACTGTTCTAAATTGATACATTAGTTGATACATTTCTTATCCAGGCAGTTGTTATAATTGATACAATAATTGCTAATGTTGCACAGAAGCTGGTGAGAAATGTATTAATTAATGTAGCTAATTGAAACAGTTCAGAATCTGCACCTGGATACTTAGCACAGGAACATTAAACTTTAAACTTCAATTAAAAAATGATTTCAAGTTGATTGAATGCACTAATGTTAATGTCTAAAATTAAGTGCATATTTTTTTTATTTCTGTACTTTTTTTTTTGTATTTTGAGGACAGATTGTTACAGAGTTTTAGAGAAGCTGGCTGCACACTATAGTGAAATAAAATGTTCTCTTTTTTTTTTTTTTGCAGCATTCCACAATTCAAATTGACCTTATATCGTGTATACATAATAAAGGTTTGGGTCTGCTATTCAGTAGATGTTGATGATTACAAACATAAGTTAACATTACTATTAACTAACTTCAGCACCAGTGTCGGACTTTTTATTGTCGCAGCAAATTTTTCACGGCGAATACATGCCTAGCGAATAAATTCGCCCATCACTTAAAAGAAGTAAAACTTCCCTAAAACTCATTTCCACTCCCTAGCTATCCAAACTAGGCAGTCCAAATTCAATTTATTATGCAAAAGGATTTTTCTGTGAGACTCATCTCAGTACCATGTTAGTCACTTTGTTGTTATTTAACATCTTAGGTTACAATTATTGCTTGCCATTATTACTAAAATATAAACAATCAGAAGGAAAATAAGTGCTCTTTAGGTGTTGTACAGGTAGTACAGGTAGCCAAAAGGCTCAGGACCTGGAGTTTTCAGGATAAAGGATATTTCCGTAATTTCCGTACCTTAAGTTTACTAGAAAATCTTGTAGACATTAAGGGGCAGATTCACTAACTTCGAGTGAAGGATTCGAATGAAAAAAATTCGAATTTTCGAAGTATTTTTTGGGTACTTCGACCATCGAATTGGTTAAATTCGTTCGAATTCGAATGAAATCGAACGAATCGAAGTAAAAATCGTTCGACTATTCGACCATTCGATAGTCGAAGTACTTTCCCTTTAAAAAAAACTTCGACCCCCTACTTCGGCAGATAAAACCTACCGAAGTCAATGTTAGGCTATGGGGAAGGTCCCCATAGGTTTGCTAACCTTTTTTTGATCGAAGGATTTTCCTTCGATCGTTGGATTAAAATCCTTCGAATCGTTCGATTCGAAGGATTTAATCGTTCGATCGAACGAAAAATCCTTCGATCGATCGATCGCAGGATTAGCGCTAAATCCTTCGACTTCGATATTCGAAGTCGAAGGATTTCAATTCGAGGGTCGAATTTCGAAGTATTTTTAACTTCGAAATTCGACCCTTAATGAATCTGCCCCTAAATAAACCCAATAGGCTTGTTTTGCCTTCAATAAGGATTAATAATATCTTAGTTTGGATCAAGTGCAAGATACTGTTTAATTATTACATAGAAAAAGTAAATCATTTTTATAGATGTTGATTATTTGGATAAAATTGGTCTATGGGAGACAACCTGATGATGGATCCCATATCTGTACCTGCCAATTTCATCTAACCTCCTCCTCCTAAAAGCCAGTCTTAAAAGTTTCAAATATTAGCATTTAAGCAGGATGTGGTGCTGAATTTACTGCACCCTGTTCAACTGAAGTGGCAAGCTGCTGGAACCCTTCAACTGCAATGCTGCACATATATAAAGCCTAAAGCTTGCAAATTATCTTAGCATCAAAAGAAAACTTTAGTTGTGAATACACTTAATAAAGTTGCTGCTTTAATAACGCAGCATTGGCAATTCTAGAATAGTGCTTCAAGTTTTAACCTTGTATGTTGGGAACTAGAGCAACTACCTCTCATATAATACTTTGTGAATTTTATCAACACCATCTGTGTCATTAGGTAAAATTAAAAGCTTATCTTCTCTACTCTAATTTACTAAAGAATAATCAAAGCTAAATGATAGAAAGCAAACCATTATTTGATTTTGTTAAGGTTTTTCTCAGATATGTGTCCTCCTAATAGTACTAACATGAATATCTGATAAAACAAGCAGATGAGAGTACCCACAATTTTACAGAGAAAGAGACTTTTGCATGGGTTGGGTTCACTATATCGATGCATAATTTGCTCATTAGTGACACCATTAGATTAATAAATCCATTTAGTCACGTCTGCTTTTGTTGTGCTGAAATATTCAGTGTGCATTTAACAATAACAATACTGTTCATATATATGTAAGTACAGGTAAAGAAAGAAAATCAAACATTAAAAATTAGTGTAATGAAAACATCTTACCAGACCATCACAGTTGCTAAGAGCAACTAAAGCACCCGGACTGTCAGTTATTTCTCCTACGTAAGCACAATTAGTCCATAAAGATTCCTTTCTCCATATTTGCTGAGTGGTATCATCATCAGGGTTCTGATTCCCAAAATGGGATCCATTACCGAGATTTGCTGGGTCTTCATGCCATTCTACAACAGCTCCTGGGGCTATGAGTTTTGTATTTGGTCTCAGTTTAAGGTGAAATTCTCTTCCAAAAGCAGTGACATTGAAATAAATGGCGTGTTGCACTTGGGAAGCATCTCTTGTAAACCTTTTCTTGTGGTTGACTGAAACAATGTTTGACATATGACATCCCTCAGCATCAGTGCTCATGGGTGTTGTAAGTTCATGTTCTCCTATTTTTCTTTTTAATAAGTCTGAGGGCGAAAAAATTAATACAAATGCTTATTCGTTAGCTTGCGTTCCAAATTTCTGATCTGGTTAATGCTCGCACATATATCTACTAAACATCAACATATCGTGTGCTTCAAATAGCAATGTAGAACAAAAAAAACTAATTTATGCCAAAAGAACCTTTAATTTTACCTGTGTGTCAAAATTAACCAAATTCTAATTGGACAAATTGCTAATTTTTTTCCCACTGTGTATGTTTAGACGCCGTTGAGATGACAATAAAATCTGATTATGACACATAGGCAAAGCTGTTCACATATGATTTATTTGGAAAGTGGAGATAGGGCATCCTGCCTAATATGATTGTTTTCGTCTCCAATCAAACAATCAGATTCAAAACTGTAGCGGTCAATTTGGCCAATAATCTTACCATTGCATCTGTTAAGTCCAACAGGCAGGTCTCAGTATCTTTAAGTTTTAAAGGACCTCTAATTTATAGAGGCAAATAACATTTCCTACCCATAATGAATTGTACTAAAAGTTAACTTTTTGCCACATTGTCCACAATATACTGCATATTTAAATTAAATACAACTGAATTCAAATTTATACTGAAGTGAACAACGGAAGGCAAATGAAAACAATACAGAATTACTTATCATGCTTTAACTTTATGTTAAGAAGGAGGAATCCTGTTGATTTTTTGCCAAAGAAACTTGCAATAAACACATTGCCTGAGCACAATGGAACTTTTTTACAGGGACACCCAAATATCAGCAAGTAAATTAAGTCAGCAAGTACTATAGGCTTGTTGATAATCCACAGAAAAACCTGTGACACAACATATTTATGTATTAATCATGAAAATTATAATGAATGTCAAATCATTCAAATTTGATGGCCCTGTTACTGCCATGAAATAAATTTTGAATAAAGAAAAATAAATGGCACACTCATGGGACTGCATAATAAGGTTTATTTAGTTTTGGTCCCTCAGGGGACCTATCTACAACATGACATGGCTCTGACACATATACGACATGTTGCTGTAGCTGCATCTTCCATTTTCAAACTGTAGAATAAATATATGAATTAAACTATAGATGAGAAATTCAACATTTTCCATCTTGGACTTGAGTAAACCACATCTGGCTTCACAGTGGGAATTGGTAGGTTACCTAAGGCCAATAAGCATCATTTATGTCTAACATACTTATAAATAAACATGAATGTGAAGAAAGTGAGAAAAAATGAGAGTCCCAAGTTACAATGAAGTCTATTCAGTGACAGGGACCTCTGAAGGAAAAGGTCTCTATGTGTAATTCCACAATTATGTTTAAATAAAAAAGAGAAGAGAAATATCTGGTAGGGAAATACAAACTTTCCAATGCCAGAGCATACTCTTGTTAATTATACTGTACAGTATGGGACACATTTACTAAAGAAAAAAAATCGATAGTCGAAGTTTCTTTTTTTGATTAAATTTAGCTGTTTTCAATCTAATTAAAATCGTTCGATCGATCGTAGAAATCGTTCGAATTGAACGATTTTAAAAAAAAACTTTGACTTCTAAAAACGTAGCCAAATATTGGCTATAGGTTCTAGGAGGTCCTCATAGGCTAACGTAGCAATTCGGCAGGTTTAAGGTGGCGAAGTGTCGAATTCGACGTTTTTGAAAGAGACAGTACTTTGATTTTTGAATGGTCATATATTCAAAGTTTTTTCAATTCGAATAGAATTTTGTCCTATTTGATGGTCGAAGTACCCAAAAATTACTTAGAAATTCGAAGTTTTTGAATTCGAAAATTCACTTTGAATTCACTTTGACCCTAAGTAAATGTGCCCTGAGTGTCTGATAAAATAATATCTATTAGAGAAATTAAAAGAAACATGAAGAAACCACTAATAAGGTAACATGAAAACATCCAATTTATAAGTCAATTGAAGATTCTGCTGGAGTGTAATGGCTGTACATTCCAACTGAGCATGGTACTCACAATACTTTGTTGGCAAATGTGTGAGGGAAGGATAGATGGGGCTTGTTCAAGCTAACACCATAATTATTGGTGGAAACTGATAGAGCAAATGATAAAGGCAATTGCACAAGGTCCTATATGTTGCCCATGTTTTGTCATTGCTACATAATGCTAGAAAATATACTGCCAGTAGTACCTTGCAATACTGAAAATTGGCTAAAAATTGGCTAAAAACTCAAAAAATCCTGCAATATGAGTATTTTAGCAGAGACAAGTTTTCAGTATTATCTAAGGCAGGGTATTTTCTGGTGTTGTGTTGCCACAACAATATATGGACTGACAAATAGCACCATGTGTCATTGCCCTTAGAAACAGATCAATGTGTAGCCAGTGACTGCAGTCACAATGGACACATAGCTACACAATGTAGGGCTTATTCATTAACACTGGACAACTTTCAGGACAGTAAACCAAGGCAGCCAATTTGATTGTTTGTTTTTATTGCTTTACTTGCAGCTGGCTGAACAAAGTGTTGATTGGTTGCTACAGTTACTGCCCAGGTACAAATTTGCCCAGAACTGGTAAGTGAGCCTAGGGTATTTTGGCTATTAAGCACATAGATTATTGAGGATTGCACTAGGATTGGTGCAAGTGGATAGCTCTTTTGATTGCTATTTTACTAGAAGTTGGCTCCTTACAATATAAACGGATTTCAGAGTTTTAAGATACTGGTATGACAGGAAGCCAGTGTTTACCAGGAATGCCATTGTTTTAGGTAAGAAAGGTAAAGTTCACCTTCAAATGAATGTTTTCCAGGTAAAAGACAGGCTTTCTTTTTTGGAACCTGGAATGATATATATTTCTATTATTCCCTAAAATTTGAACAGCTTCCTTAAGCCTGAAAACAGGGAATAGATTTAGCAGCCAAATACAGGCCAATCTGTTAATAATGCCTTGATGAGATGCAAGATACAATTATGCTTAATTTGCCAGCATACTGGTGGTTGTATATTTAATTTTACAACCAATGATGGAAGATGATCCCACAAGGATATACCATGTGTTGTCCTTATAAGGGTTAGAGGCTGCAAATATAGCAGTTGTTCTTACTGGTTATTATGATCCATTTTCAGAGACAACCTATTGTATAACAGATATGGCACCTTAACATTTCAGCATTTTTGCTGTATCAGCAAGGAGTCTATGTCAGACATTTACACCTATATTACAGCAATGCAAGCAAGTCACTCACCTGCCTCTGATGTTAAATTTATAAACAGACCAACAGTTATCTAACCCTACATAGCAACATTATGAGAACAAATGTATGTGGCACACTGTGACAAAGCACATTGTGACAAATAAGAGATATTGTTGGTCACACACTTGCCAGGTTCCTAAACCAATTGTTCTAGGGTAGGACCAGCCAAATATCAGTGCAAGTTGACCATGCATAGATTACAATAATGCACAAATTAGACAGATCAACATTAGATCACCTAGGAGAAGTGTGGCCCATTCATTTCTGAAATTGACCAAACATGTGAAGAGAGGCAGATTAACAATTTACCTCTGCCTAGATCTGAAACTGCTTTAAGTACAGAAGAGACAAACTAAAAACTCCAATGGGCATTATTTTCATTTGCTAATGTGTGCATTAATTCTTGTAGCAAAAGTATTATTACACTATTATTATATTTTAAAATTAGCTGACCCATATTTACATAGCAAACACCAAATGTAATATTCGGTGAATAGCTCGCAGTGTTCTCGTACAGTATTCTCTTTTACAGCAATTTTTCCTTTACTTTACCAATGTGACTAAGTAAATGGCTAGGTATTTTCTGTATTTTTACATTTACATGTGTACAGTCAGACTAAAATGTGTGGAAAAAGAATCATCAATGAAAAATAGATGTGTTGTAGCTTGTTTACAGTTTGGGAAAAGAACATTTTTGCTTCAGTTTATATTATGCGTGACTGTTCAACATATGTTTGCAATGATCATTTAACCTATGCATTCTGTTCTGTCATGTGACCTAAATAGCGTGACAAAAGTGTGCCAGTAAACCTTTCTTCTTATAGAATTCCAGTCAAGGGTTGTTTGGTTGTTTCCAGACCTTCTTTGGAGGATCTTTCAAACCTTCTTCGTAAATAGTTAAATATTGTCTGAAAGCAATAAATTAATATACTTCCACTGCTGAAAGCAAACCTTAACACACACATTAAGAAATTTAACTAGGATACACTTTGGCATTTTTCACACCACAAAAGATTTAAGTTAAGAAGTTTAAAAAGCAAATAAATGTAAAGTATTGCATAAACCTGCGATGCCCATTGTTCCAGCCTGTTAGTTTTTTACAGGCTTAGCCTATTCATTTAAATTAAGTTTTAGAGCTCTAGTCTATCCACAGACACATATTAAGATATAAAGTTTTTTTAATATATTAAAGATCATTTGAAGATTTTTACATATCATTATTTAGAATACTGTTCATTTTTGTAAGCACAATATTAATTATATGGATAATTTTTACTATTTACTGACTGCATAGAAATTAAAAACTGCCAGTGCTGTGCTTCCCCCCCCCCCCCCCACATACACATGAAATACACAATATACTTTCTTGGGTCCTCCCACGGATGGTATGTTCAGGTGTAGAGGTTGTGCATAATGTAGATTTGTTTTAACAGGAGATTCATTTGAAAGTCCTGTTACTCACAGGACTTTCAAGATTAGAGGACACCTTTGTTGCTATACCAACTTCATTGTATGTATGCTGGTTTGCCTGTGTAACTTCATCTATGTTGGCGAAAGGGTCCAAAAAATTTGAGATAGATTCTCCCAACAGAGATCTATAGTAAATACTCGTAATTATACACTTCCTGTTTCTAAATACTGTCTTAAAAAAGGTCACTCTGTTGAGGATCACAGATTAAGGGTTATTCAGCATATTCCACAACCCCGAAGAGGAGGAGATATTGTAATGTTGTTATAAAAGGAAGAGGTACAATGCCCTTCTACAATATGGCTCATACTGTTGTGACTGGCGGAGGTGCCGAGATCACAGATGATGTGACATAGGGTTGCACGTTGTGTCGCCTTGGTGACCGGTCAAGTTGGCTATGCCGCTTGCAAACACGAGAAGCTTAAAGACGATTCTACCGTTACTCACACGAAGATAAGCTGAAAAAGGGTGCGGATACATCACAATACTTCTGTACCGATGAGTATTTGATCTAAGCTATATATCTTTTATGACGAACAATAAACACTACTTTTTAACATATTTACAAATATGGTGTGTGACTCTGCAGGAGTGTGTGTGTGTGTGTGTGTGTGTGTGTATATATATAAATGCTCAGATTTTATATGGCACTAATATACTGCAATTTTCTACTGGTATTAGTAACATTATGGGGCAAATTCACTATGCGCCGAAACGCCTAACGCTAGCGTCAATTCGCTAGCGTTGGCCATTTTCGTTACTTCGCAAATTCACTAGCGGATGCATTGTTCTGAACGCTACCTTTTACGCTAGACTTCCTTCGCCACCTCAGACCAGGCGAAGCGCAATAGAGTAGATAGGGATTTCTTCAAAAAAAGTTAAAATTTTTTCTAAGTCCCAAAAAACGCTGGCGTTTTTTCTATATTATGGGTGATAGGCTGAAAAAGATCGAAAACTTCCCCCCTACATTTCCTAACTCATGGCAACTTAACTATACAGTGGGCACATGTGTAGGGCAAAATAAAAATTTTATTTGATGTTTTGAAGGTTTCCCAGGCATTTGTAGTGATTGTACGTATTCCTCCATTGAAATTTAAATTTGGCGCCATATCCAAATTAACCATCGCTAGCGTAACTTCGCTTCGCTTAGCGAATCAACGCTAGCACAACTTCACAACCTTACGCTACCCCTGAGTGCAACTTCGGATTTTAGTGAATTTGCGGAGCGCTGGCGAAACTACGCCTGGCGAAGTGTGGTGAAGTGCGGCAAAGTTACGCCTGGCGCAACTACGAATCTTAGTGAATTTGCCCCTATGTGGCAAGAAGCCCTACATTTTTAACTCACTGACAACTGAGCAAACTAGACATCACAAATAATGGCATTTAATTTTCCTTTCCACTTCAAATGTTCATGAACATTTCCAAAGGTGATTTATAACATCCTGGCAAACTCTGCTTTTACTGGTGCCATGCTTCTAGGCTGGGTAACATAATTTGCATTGGTACTGAGAGAAAACAGTTTAAAAACAAGGATTATCTGCTTGGGTTGGCTCTTTTTACTTTTTGATGCATAACCAAAGTTCAAGGATGTTTGGATTAAGGCCGCTACATAAATGCAGCTTGTTGTTGATGACCAAACATGGCATTTATTGGTAATATACAGTGCTAAAGAAAATACTCCCTTATTCTACATTTTAAAGCAAAATTAAAATTTTGCTTACAATATCTTTTAATTACTTTTAATTACAATATAAAAATATATTCCTTCTTTATTATTTAAATCTTATTCTTTCATACTCTGCTTTTTGAAGATTACAGAGAAGCACAAAAGAAAGTAAAGTAAAATAAATAAAGAAAAAACAATTATTGTTTCATTTTCTTATAACATTACAATAAAAAGAACACTAGAACTGACTCCCTGGACATTGGCCTCCCCACAAAAAAAAGGTTCTAATCACATTTTTGCTGCAAAATATAAATACTAATAATAGGATAATAGGTCTCTTACGAAGTATAGAAAACCCAGTGACAGCAAAAGACTATGTGGCGGCCATCCAGTGTTCTGAGCTTATGTTTTTTGTCCTTAAGGATAAGCTCCTGTCAGCATTACATGGATAGCTTATCACCTTGCCTACCAAACCGTAAGCCCTATTATCTCCTTGCATGTCTCTAGATAGAGTTAAGTCCCTATTTATTTTTAAAATAAATATGTATAGTGAAAGTAATGGAGGATTGTGGATCTAGCTAAAACACATGTAAGGTCACCTTAATCAATTGTCCAAGATTCAGCAACAACTACAGCAACCATTGAACGTTTATGAAACCCTTTTAACAAAGCAAATGTGTTGCAATAATATATAAGGTACAAGGATGGAAAGTTCCATTTGTTTAATAGAGTGTTAAATACAGATCCAGTGGACAAAAGATCTGGGATTTTCTTTATGCTTAACCTTGAGTGGACTAATAGTTTTTTTTGTTTTGAAAAGTGAACCATTCCTATATATCTGCACTCATGCACACAGTATAAATGTACCTCATGTTCTAATTTTGTTATCCAGGTAACTTTTCAGGCTATTTCTATCTTCCTATCTTTCTATCAAGTGATACCACCTACTAAACTATTAGATTGCCGCAATGAGTCCTCACTAGACCCGGTCCCCTGAGTGCACCGCCGCGCCCCCTTCCTGATCAGGCTACCAATATAGGGACCGCAATCCGTCCTTAAAGGGATACTGTCATGGGGAAAAAAAAAAAATTCAAAATGAATCAGTTAATAGCGCTGCTCCAGCAGAATTCTGCACTCTTTCTCAAAAGAGCAAACAGATTTTTTTATATTCAATTTTGAAATGAGACATGGGGCTAGACATTTTGTCAATTTCCCAGCTGCCCCTGGTCATGTGCCTGCACTTTAGGAGATAAATGCTTTCTGGCAGGCTGCTGTTTTTCCTTCTCAATGTAACTGAATGTGTCTCAGTGGGACATGGATTTTCACTATTGAGTGCTGTTCTTAGATCTACCAGGCAGCTGTTATCTTGTGTTAGGGAGCTGTTATCTGGTTACCTTCCCATTGTTCTTTTGTTTGGCTACTGGGGGGGAAAGGGAGGGGGGGTGAAATCACTCCAACTTGCAGTACAGCAGTAAAGAGTGATTGAAGTTTATCAGAGCACAAGTCACATGACTTAGGGCAGCTGGGAAATTGACAATATGTCTAGCCCCATGAAAGATTTCAAAATTGAATATAAAAAAAACTGTTTGCTCTTTTGAGAAATGGATTTCAGTGCAGAATTATGTTGGAGCAGCACTATTAACTGATTCATTTTGAAAAAAATGTTTTTTCCCATGACAGTACCCCTTTAAGGGAAGTCTGAAATAAAGGTGACCCCAAATACTCTGGATCCAAAGTCTTGCTGTGCCCTGACTATTTGGCGGCAGTACAAAAGCGGAGAGGATCCTAAACAGTCGTCAAGAGGAAACAGAGACCTAGGCATCAAATATGCCATGCTATTCCCTGCTAAACTAAGAGTTATAGAGGGCGACAGGTCTCTCTTCTTCAACAAGCTGGAGGATGCGCTGGAGTGGCCTGAACGCAGACCCAGAGAGAACCACTTTCCTTACAACCTATGAGTATATCACCATTACATGGTTGCACAGTTGGTTAGGGCAGAGCTGTGGACAACCTAGAATGGCCTAAGGGACATAACACTGTTGGTCTCACGCACACTAACCCTAAAGCCCTTTTACACTCAGCCCATCCACTGCACATTTGCTCACTACTAGCCAATTCAGCACTGTACCAGAGGAGCCTAAGTGTCTGGTGAATTGTCACCCTCACCATCCCGAACACTGAGCTACCTCTTCACTACACAATATAGCTACACAGGCACCAACTGGTAAGGCTGGAACAGCACCACAAACACGAACTCATACCGCATCAGGCACCCTCAGATCCAGGTCATCCATAACCAGGGTTCCTGCTGAATGCAAGCTGTGAATGGCAATCTTTTAATCCATGCCACAGCCAGCAACTTCACAGTGATGCAATGATGGGGCCAGGGGAGCCTGGCATACCTGGTTTTGTGTTTTGTTTTGAACACAACGGCATGTAAGCAGGCGAAATCCCTTTCCCTGCAACAACTAATGCAGGGAAATACTCCCCTCTAGTGCAGGGAAATACTCCCCTCCGCGTGCTATCAGCAGTGCCTGACACTCACTTTCGATTACGAAGCCAAAAGTCTACTTATAGATCGCACACCCAGACTGATCTATATTTTTCTGCGCACCCGCTAATTGGTGCATAGACTGGTGTTGTTCCAACCACTATGGTTATTAAAGGTTACGTTTCTGGATAAATGTATCTCCATGTTCGGGGGGTTTGGGGTGGGAGGAAATTTTGTTGGGGGATTATTTTCACTTCTTTTTCTTCTTTCTTTCCTTTCCACTGGAATTGGAGGAGGGCAAAAGTTCATACTCTTTGTTATTATGGTATGCTATTTGCACATGTTGGAGGGGATATGCCGCTCTGGGCCTGATACTTGCCTTCATGCACCACACACTCTCAGAAGTAATCAAACCCAAGGATGGTGGCCCCTGGGCACCATTCCTCACCGATAGTATTATTACTGTGATTGTCAGAAATGATTGACAGTAATATATTAGAACACCTAGATCTAAATGACAAAATCAAAAGCTCAGTAGTTATGGGTCAACTTAGAAAATCCGGTGCGAACTGATTATGCTCCAGGAAAATCACCTTTTCAAGCAGCGTGCCCTGAAACGCTATTGGGTGTCATCAGTGTATTATGCCGAATTCTCCACATACTCTAGAGGCGGTAGCAATCCTAATCAGGAAAAACCTTTTCCCCATTTCAGCTCAGAAAACCTTGTCACTGATAGGATGGGGAAATATATTATCCTGAAATGTAGGATCAAGGGGACTTTGCATATTCTATTCAATGTTTACGAACGCCTCCTGCTGAGCTACTAACCCTGAAATACTTCAAACAGTAGCTACACTAGGTACATTTCCAACGAAATGGGGTGGAGATTTCAATATGGTTCCAGACCCTGCTATGTGCGATTGACTCAATTGCCTTCCACAATTGGCTAGAATCCACAAACTATACAAATGTCTGGAGATGGAAAAAACCCACATCTCAGACCGTACTCCTGCTACACTACAGCTACCTCAGCCTTGTCCAGAATTGATTTGATACTAACCACTTCAGAGCTTCTCCGAGTGATCACCAAAGTTCACTATGGCACCCAGGTTTGTTCCAACCATGGTCTTATACTGTTGACCCTTGAAAACTAAATGAGAACCCCCCCCCCCTCTTAAATGGAGTCTTCCGTTAAAATGGATCTCTAACCCCAAGATGGAAGACACCTATGTAGCACAGCTTGAGGGGTACTGGGAGCTGAACTCAAACATTGCAACTGAGTAAACAGTTTGGGATGCCAGCAAAGGACACACTAGGGGCCTCTACACCTCATTAATCACAGCAGCGAGAAGGGAAATTGAGTCCAAATTAGACAAAGCTAAATGTGCCCTAGGGAAAGCAGAACAAAAACTTCCTGACAACCCTAATGATAGCACTAGAGAGGTAATGACTGTGGCACAGACGAACTTAGACCTACTGTACCTAGTAAAATTCTCCCAAAAGGAACTGTACCGCTCAGCCGCATGGTTTTATAGGGGGGATAAGAATGGGAAACCACCAGCTATATTAGCTAAGAACGATACTCTCTGCACAGCTATAGCTGATGTAAAAGATGAAACGGGGGCTCTAACTACAGACATCGAGCAAATGGTGGAGTGTTTTAGGAGGTACTTCCAAAGCATTTATGCACATATATCCCCAATTCCCCACCACCAGCTCTAAAGCTGGCCATAGACTCAACAATCCGATCGTACGAATCGTGGATTCGTACGATTTTCAGACCATGTGTGGAGAGTCCCCGACATTTTTCGCCCAGCGGAGATCAGTCGTTTGGTCGATCGGACAGGTTAGAAAATTTCTGTCGCCTGCCGATATCTCTGCATGTATTGCCGATCGTACGATTTTCAGTGGGAGACTGTCACTAGCTTTGTCAGACATAATTATCGTACGATTGCTGTCAGGGGCAGAACATTGGCTGATCTGTTCTTTAACTACTTTATTTGATCGAAATGGTAAGACTTTGATCTGAATTATTAGTGGAGGGTCGGGAGATGGGAAAGTCCGATCGTACGTTGATTCGTACGATCGGATCTTTGCATCTATGGCTAGCTTCAGACTACCTTGGCAAGACTGACTTCTCCTCCATTCCCCTAGACATGAGAATGTACCTAGAAAGTGATATAACTGATGAGGAAATAGGAGATGCTATAGCAGCAATACCGGCCGGTCACTAAACCCACTCCCAACTGCTGTCCTCTAAGCTTGGATCCATTCTCAACAAAGTATCAAACGCATATCCATGCCATGAAATGTGCTTCATGGCCCAACTGCAATTCATAAATCTTCGCTAAAGCCCTGATTAATGGGCTTAGATTGGCAGTGAGAGAGGTTGTCCACCCCGATCAGATGGCCTTCATGGCTAACAATGCCTCCAACATAAACATTAGAATGTTGTTCAACAACCTTGAGCTCAACCATGATAATATGGGGAATAGAATAGTAGTGTCACTGGACACCACTAAAGCATTCAATACAGTTTCCTGGCCTTACCTATAGGAGGTCCTTAGATGCTTCTGGTTCGGACCTCGCTTTGTGACGTGGGTGAAAGCTTTATACATCAACCCCCAAATTAGAGTACTAATCAACAGCATGATCTCGTAAATCATACAACTGTGGCCCCCCTCTGCTCTTTTCTCTAGCTATAGAACCCCTAGCTATCCTAATCCGAGACTTAATAAATGTACTAGGCCTGCAGGTAGGCAGAATAACAGAAAAGATATCACTCTACACAGATGATATGCTATTGTATTTTGCCAATTCTAGAGGGGGGCCGGACTCTGAACTGGTCCTGATCAAAGAATTCAGCAATTACTCAGGATTATGGGTGAATCAAGGCAAGTCCGTAATCTTGCCCTTAGACCCCCCCAGCACATGCTAGGTACTGGCCTACTTCAGGTGGTACAGTCCTTTAGATATCTGGGGATTACCAGGGAATGCAAAAAATTTGAGGATAAAAAACTCACTCCAATAACCAGGTCTTTATCCTGACATACGGGCACAACTATTCTCACTCTACCTATTTCTAAACCTAATCAAAATGGGGTTCCTTTAATATTCTTAAATGCCTTGCATAATTCCCCGATAACACTCCACGCCCAATCATTCAAACACGTAGACAACTGAAACAGGAGATTCCTATGAGCAGGTGACCGCCCATGCCTAATCTTTTCCGGACCTGACTTTTTAAAGTTATTTTAACGATAACCAAGATAAAATAGTGGACAGGAGTTTGGTCAAGCTTGGTTTAATAAAAAGATTAGATAAATTAGAGTTTTAGTAAATGACCCCCTTGGTATGACGTAGAAAGTGTTATTTTGAAGCAATTTATATTAGGCATTTTCTTTATTCTTTATTATGATTTTTTAAATTATTTAACTTTTTGTTCTGCAGACCTCCAGCCTTTTATGTATCAGCTGTTTTTATCCATCATCTGCTATTGGTTCAGTGTTTAGTTATGCAATTAGTAAATCTGATTTCAAATCTCAGAGTGACCACATTCAGTAAAGTAATTTAGTAAACAAGGGCTTGACCCTACCAACTTTAAATAGTGCTTGTGTAAATAAGATTTCGCTTTTTAACTGAAAAAAAATGTCATTTTATATGCATTGTCATTGCTGTTTATATTGGTAAAGCACTAGGGATAAGCAAACTTTTTCACCTGGTACAGGGGAGAATATTTTTGTGAATCTGTGCTAGAATAACATTGTGATTTGTTTTACTGGGAAGAAAAACCTGGTGAACTGCAAGGAAAAAAACACCAATGACATCACTAGAAGTGTCTTGACTCCAATGTACAACAAGCCAGTTTTTCTCATCACTAAAAGGTATTTGTAAGACAGTTGTAGTTGAGAAGTAAAAGCCACTCATACTGATGTCTCTCCAGTTCAGCAGACTTCCTGCAAGCTAGCGTTGGCCAGTTACTAGGCATTTCTGAGAGGACAGGAGACCATAGAACAGAGATTCCAAAACTCTGTTGAACAGTAAGACCTATAGAAGTGGCCCAGAGGCCCAATCTGTTAGATTAAAATTTGTAGAGAATGCACATTCTCACCCCTAGGTAATCAAGGAAGTTGATTTAGGTTGAAATTTGGTGATCATTTTTTGCTGGCCTAAATAAACTTACATCTATTACAGAATGTATGTTATAAATTAAGGGGGGCATGATCAACTGCTAGACCTTACAGTGGGGCATGGGAACATTTTCTCAGTACACCGAAGAGTACCCAAAAAAGCTTTCTTTGGACGACATGCTACACAGAAAGCTAATTTGTACCTACAGGTTAAAAAGTTAGCTCCTAAACTCACCCAGTTGAGAGTGGTCTACAAAATTGCTGTACTACTAGATGTGTGCAACACCACAGATAACTAAAAGGATTATAACCACAAGGACCCCAAATTCTTAGGGGTTTTACTGGGCCCACTGTTAGCAATAGCATTACATGGCATAGAGGAACAAGTTCATGGCTAATATATAACTATGGAAAATGTATAGACATTCACTCACAGTACTTGTAAATATATTAAGTCATTTAATAAAAGGTAAATGCTTCGTTCATAGCGAATGAACCCTGCTCATGAAAGGCCTTGTTGTATGTCTTTTTCTATATTTACATTAATATACAGTATATTGCATTTCTCTACAGTTACTTTAGCCACAGAATTGTGAAAGTCCTTTTATGATTTATATGTATTACTTTTCTTGCACAAAACTGTTAGTTTCATTTAAACTCAGGTTTTTTAAAAATGTAATGATCTTACCTAAATGGGTGAGTCCTACATTTCCAGCCTGAAAAAAAAAACACAGCAGACAGTTAGTTTTTCTCAGTGTAATGGGTTCATGTACTTTACAGTGACGCACATTGTATGGTCTGTGCTTAGTAGAAAACCAAAATTGCTTCAAGTAACTTTTAAGTTTATTGGCACGGTTTTTCCATAGCTAAATAAACATATATTACCATCCAATAGTCCAAAAGCTTAAACGATAAAGGAGTAAAAGCCAAGGTTGTGCCAACAAATCCAGCAGTCAAACACCCTACAATTAATTAAGCAACTTTTCCTGTGGGTGCTACAGATTCTGCATAAAAATAATATCCTGTTGGTTCAAAGATAATTTTATAACAAATTTAAAGCGATCACAGAAAATAGGCTCTGACAAAGTTTTTAGACACTGATGTTAAAATACTGATGGTTTTTGTATGAAGGAACAGGTTGAATCAAAAGATATAAATGACACTGAACTGTATAGAGATTGGTACATGTAGTATATCTTAGGCAAATGTCACATTTAAAGCAACAATGACAAGGCAAGGCAATATTGAATTTTTATGTAATGCAAAAGCGCTACCCCAAGCAGCTGATGTTCTGTGGATGGCATATTGTTTTGTTGAAATTTGTCTTTTCTGACCTATGGCAGCCTAAAATTTCAGCCCCAATTCTTCACTGAACATTGGAAGTTGAGTTACTGCTCATTATTCTCTGTGGAAGCAACCTGACTTCCAGGGCTCCATGAAGAGTTGGTGCTGTATTTTCAGTTGATGTAGGCCTGAAAATACAGCAGCAGGAAAAGTCATCATGTCTACGTATTACTTTTATATTTGGCAAATGACTCACTTATGTCTCAAGGCACATGAGTGTAATATGCCAATGAAAATCCTGTTTTGCAGTGAAGTTTTAGCAACCTATTTCCTTGACAGGAACGCAATCAGTTGCAGTTCCTTTGCATGGGATGTTATTAAGGGAGTTATTTATGAAAGTTCAAGTTGTGTTTTCCCACAAAATTTCGAGGTTATTTTTTTTGGTCAAAACCATTTTTGGGTTAAAAAAAACTAGAATTTTTTGAGATTTATTATACCCCAACCCAGGAAAACCGAAAAAATACCGTATAAAACCTGTCGAGGTAACATAGGAGTCAATGGCAGAGGTTCCTTGAACCATTTGAAGATGTTAATAGCCTTCAGGATGTTCGAGTTTTTTTCAGAGGGATTTGCCCAAAAACTTGGTCATGTCGAGTTTTAGGGTTTCGCAACTCGAACTCGCTGATTCAAGTTTTTTCCATTCAAGTTTTTTCAAAGTTTTTTAAAAGGAGAAAGAAAGGCTAAAATTAAGTAAGCTTTATCAGAAAGGTCTATATAAATACACCAGGAAAGTAATGCTGTAATCCTCTGTCGAAAGAAACACCACATTTCTTTCCTTCTATTGTGTACACATGAGCTTCTGTATCAGACTTCCTGTTTTCAGCATAAGCGTCCATGGCTAGGGCATGAGCATGCTCAGCTTGCTCCTCTCCCTCTCCCTCCTCCCCTCCCTGCTGTAATCTGATCCCAGAGCTATGAGTGAGCAGGAAGTGATGCAACACCAAGCTAATATGGCAGCTGCTATTCTAAACAAACAGAGAGAGCTTATAGAGCTGTTTACTAAGGTTTGGTAAAGCATTCTGCAGAATAAATATAGTGTTATAGCTTGCACTATTGTGGCTAATCTATTGGCAATAAACTGCTTTGGTTGCTTTCCTTCTCCTTTAAATAAGAAACCATTTGAGTTGTGAGTTCATTAAAGTTCATTCAAGTTCATTCGAGGTATAAAAAAACTCTAACATTCGACCTTTGATAAATAACCCCCCAAATTAACATTTCCTCATACAGTCCCTACCTAAAGGTTAATCACATAACTTTTTATCACTGATAGAATGCCAAGGCCATGAATATATAATGGTGATAGTCAGGGGCGCTGCACCAATGAAGCAAGTTGAGCAACTCACCTCAGGTGGCAGCGCCAACTCACCTCAGGTGCCGTTCCTGGAAACAATTGGAGCCAATTTCTGATTTTTAACCTGGAAATTCAGCTCCCCCCTCCCGGCACAGGAAAGGTAAATGCTACGGGGAAAGGGGCGTCTGCCTCAGGCATCCTGGTATAGAATTGCCCCTGATGATTTCTCAAGTTCTAACTATCAGCATTATACCTTTGGGATGCAGGCAAAGGGTAGTCTTCTCTGCTATATTCATTGTAACATTGAAGGGTACATTAAACTTTAACTTACATTTTAGTATGATTCAGATGAAGTTAACACAATAGGCTTACAAATAACCTTTTTTGTGTCTTACTTATTTCACAGTGTTAGAAAATGAAATATATAATGTAATCTAATACTTAGGGACACTGACCACACACAATAAAAGCAGACTGGCTGTTACAGGTGTTACTCTAGTTTGTATGCGAAACTGCGTTCATACTGAGGATCTTAAGAACACTTATGTGGAGCAGCTATTTTGCATCTGTATTGCTGCATATGAGCAGGTTGCAGTGGACACAAGTTAAGGGGTTGCCACAAATACGCTGAGATTCTGGGAGAAAACAAAAGCAACTTGTGTCCAAAAATTGCAATTTGCACAATGCTCTGCATTTGCATGCAGCTTAATGAATCTAGAAAAAAAAGAGCAATCAATATTAAAACATGAAAGTTTTAAAATCAAAAAGTTTTTATTAAAAAATTGAAAACAGAGACAAACCATAAATTATGTTATAATGGCTTTGTCCACAAAGTATTGAAAGTTAACTGTAATTCGAACTTCCTAATGTGGATGAGCTATAGCCAACGCTGTTCACATGAGGCCCGGAGAGAAGTCAAATAGGGTGATTAAGGGTCGAATGCTTCTTTACTGCCCTAGTAATTTCTGGAAGACAAACCTAAGGGTCAGTTAGGATGTGAGCTGCATTGATACATTATGGGGCCAATTCATCAAGAGTCGAATATCGAGGGTTAATTAACCCTCGATATTCGACTGGGAACTAAAATCGTTCGACTTCGAATATCGAAGTCGAACGATTTTGCGCAAATCCTGCGATCGATCGAAGGATTTTTCGTTCGATCGAACGATTAAATCCTTCGAATCGAACGATTCGAAGGATTTTAATCCAACGATCGAAGGAAAATCCTTCGATCAAAAAATCACAGGCAAGCCTATGGGGACCTTCCCCATAGGCTAACATTGACTTTGGTAGGTTTTATCTACCGAAGTAGGTGGTCAAAGTATTTTTTAAAGAGACAGTACTTCGATTATCGAATGGTCGAATAGTCGAACGATTTTTACTTCGAAACGTTCGAATCGTTCGAATTCGATCGAATTTAACCAATTCGATGGTCGAAGTACCCAAAAAATACTTCGAAATTCGAAGTTTTTTTAATTCGAATCCTTCACTCGAGCTTCATGAATCGGCCCCTATGTGTTGTTCCAGATCTTCTTGGAATTATAGCACAATGACTGTTATCAAGATGGTTATTTAGTTATGGAGTAGGGGGCCTTTACCAATTTAAGGGAGGCCTGAACCCAAATCCTCCGAAAACCAGAGAACCCCAGAAAGAAAGGGACCTGTTGAATCACTGCATAGTTAGATGCTGGGAGTTGCAGTACAGCAACCTCTGAATAGCTCCGGGATCCAGCACCCTTCTTTTTACCACTCCTTACCTATTTCTATATCAATACTAAGACAGAACTTCAATTTCATTTCCAAAAAGGCCTGTAAAGCCTCAGTTTTTTTTAAGAGCAGGCCTGTGTCTATTTTTGTTAAACAGGGGAACAAGGCATTCAGTTATAGAGGAAAGAAGACTGTACTCTGTGGAGAGCCAGTGAATGTTGATAGCAGTTGGGGAGTAATAAAGAATGTCACAAAAGCATTTAGGCAGGAAAATTAGAATCAGGTGTAAGTCTAATACTGGAGAATCTGGTCTGGATTCTATTACCTCGACTTCGTTTATCATTGGGTCTTTCTTCAGTTTTCCCATCCAACTGCAAGGAGAGTTTAAGATAAAACCCAGAGATTTTTCTCCCTACACCAGTAACAGAATCCAGCCATAACTGTCAGAATTTTCCTCCAGTCTGTCAAGCTAACGCCAACACATCCTAACCCTGACACTTGTAACAATCGCTGCTCTCCTCCTTTGTATTTACACATGAGCGTAGCAATGGGCTAATCTTTCCCTAACATTAAGGTCCTATCATCTGCTAACCCTTAAAAATTCTGTGCTGCAGCAAAGTCATTACACAGCAAATGGATGGAATTCCGGCTTTGTGGTAGACAAAACATACATTTAAACAGAGTGAGGGAAATGTCATTGTTTAACCCCTGAAATACCACTGGGCTGCACTGTTCAGGGGCAGTAATCTCAAAAATAAGAGAAAGCTACCGCTCCGACATTGAATTCTAATGTACCATTTAACTCTAAAGATGCTGTCTTTGCAGTTATATCTCTTAAATAGGGAAGTGACACATACACTTTTATATGTGGATATTACTTGGCATAATGCTACCAATACACAGGTTACAGGAATAAGCCATGATTTCCATTAACTCTCTAGTCTTTGCTATAACACTGACTAGGGTTCACATCAAAGGTGAAATATTTGTGACTGTGCAGAGCCTTCCTAGAGGCAGTTGTTTGGACCTTGTTTGCCCCCCCCCCTCTCTCTCTCTCTCTCTCTCTCTCTCTCTATATAGTGAATTAAGTACCCCTATTGTAAAATATAAGGATTTTATAAGTTACCAAGGAGTTCCATGACCACATAAAAACATATTGCTTTTATACAGGTCATGGAACTCCAAGGTGACTTCTAATATCCTCATATTGTGCAATAGGGGGTACTTTATTTATTATATAATCTACAGTCTGGTCATTTCCCTATGGGACCAGACTGTAAATTATATCCTTATAGACGTCAGAATGCGCCGTTTATAACAGGGGCCCCCAGGCCGCCGAATTTTGACGCAGCACGTCGGAAACGGACGCCGGTGTGCCCAAAACGGACGGCGGCGACCAAAATTTCAACGCCGACCCCCCCACAAAATGTAGATTAGAATGCATAATGTACCCCCTACTAGAAATTTATAAAGATATCAGAAGTCACCTCGGAGTTATGTGACCTGTATAAAAGCACTCGGCCTGCGGCCTTGTGCTTTTATATGATCACATAACTCCTCGGTGACTTATAATATCTTTATAAATTACAGTAGGGGTACATTATCCACTATATAATACACAAGTCTCAGTGAGTCATGTGACAGAAATGACATCACTAAGCTCCGATTATAACCAATGACATCACTAAGCACAGTTTATAAGGATAACATTTACAGGATATTCATGGCTTTTGTCTATTATATATACATAATATGTATTTCTATGTTTACATCCACTCAGGGCCCAACTAGCTGTGGTCCATCAACCCGCTAAGGATAGCCCTGTGTCTGTGTATGCAAGTACAGGTATGGGATCTGTTATCCAGAACCCCATTATCCAGAAAGCTCGGAATTACGGGAAGGCCATCTCTCCTAGATTTCATTTTAAATCAATTTTTTTAAAAATGATTTCCCTTTTCCCCTGTAATAATTAAACAGTACCTTGTACTTGTTCCCAACTAGGCTATAATTAATGCTTACTGAAAGCAAAACAATCCTATTGGGTTTAATTCATGTTTAAATTAATTTTAATGGACTAAAGGTATGGAAATCCTAATTACAGAAAGATCCCTTATCCGGATAACCCAAGGTCCCAAGCATCCTGGACATCAGGTCCCATACTTATGCTGAGGGAACATAATTGGCACTCATGAGTTTACCAAAAGCATCACCAACCACTCATTTTATTATGAGACAATTGATTTATATAATTGTTTTTAGAATTGATTTACTAAAGGATCATTTAAAAAGGTTCGGGCATGGCAGTTACTGTACCGCTGCTAAAGCCCAATGTATATTTCTATCTCTATTCAAATTCATAGAAGTCAATGAGCAGAGCATTGATCAGCAGGCAGTTAGGTATTGGTTGGACATAGTCACTTACTTGCTCAGCCGCAGTCTCACACGCTGCCACCAGCGCCGCCGCTACTACAAGGCAAAGTGACGGGAGAACCATCACGAGTCCAGTCAGTTCCTACAAACTAGGGTTCCGCACGGAAAAATTCGCTCACTACACGCACAAAAGTGCCCTTAACTTCCCTACACAGGTCAGTCTGGCAGATTTCTCTGTTACTGTCGTTTCTTCCTCTCTTTTGCGCTCTCTCTCTCCGGTTTAGGTCCCTAAGGACCAGTCTTGGTGAAACAGGAGCAAACGATTGAATGGAGGGGGGGGTTCCTTTAGCTCTTTAGTTCGGATTTAAGGAAAAACGAGTGCCGTGTTAGCGAAACATGCTCTCGGCACCGAAGGAAAAGAAAGTGGAAATCTTCAGTAGGAAGATTTCTTGTCAATGGGTTAGTGTGAAGTAGAACTGCGCTAGCCCTTTAAGATAAAAGACAGGCAGCTACTTTTGTAAACCTGCTGCTTTTCTTCTGACAGGATCTCTTTAGCCCAATTCAATTAAAAAGGTTGTTTATAAAGAAGTCTAAACGGGAGTATGGGATTAGCCGTGATTAGGGAGAAGCAGGAACTAAAAGTGAATTGGTAAAAAAAAAGCAAAAGGAAGCAAAGCCTGTAGCAGGGAGGAGAGAGAGAGGGAAAGAGAGTCGCCTGTGACTCCCCTCTGCTCAGAGAGCTATCTGCTTTCCCTGGGAAGCCTCACACTCATCTAATACTGGCCTGACGCTCAGTCACCTCCTACTCACACGTCAGCATCCTCCTCCCTCTATCCTGCCCGAAGTAAGGGAGAGAAGGGGCACAGGGGCTTCCATTATAGAAACCGGCAATTAGAACTCACATAGACTCTGAGTACAGAGTATCTTTACACTAAGACTAAGCCATTTTTATGACTTAACATTTGGGGTTCCAATCAGTTTCAGTGGAGCTTATAAACACTATGCTACTTTATCAACTTGAGCCATCATTCAATGGGTGGTTCACCTTTAAAGGGATACTGTCATGGGAAAAAAATAATTTTTCAAAATGAATCAGTTAATAGTGCTGCTCCAGCAGAATTCTGCACTGAAATCCATTTCTCAAAAGAGAAAACAGATTTTTTTATATTCCATTTTGAAATCTGACATGGGGCTAAACATATTGTCAATTTCCCAGCTGCCCCAAATCAACAAAAATCCACATATTTGCAAGGGCAGATACATACATTATTGACGTGCAAGGACCTCAGACAATATCCAACAAGTAATAGCATCTCCTGCAGTTCCCAACTAACAGGAACCAAGACCTCAATGAAGATAAGGAGAATTTTCTACAGGAACCAAGACCTCAATGAAGATAAGGAGAATTTTCTACAGGAACCAAGACCTCAATGAAGATGAGGAGAATTGTCTACAGGAACCAAGACCTCAATGAAGATGAGGAGAATTTTCTACAGGAACCAAGACCTCAATAAAGATGAGGAGAATTTTCTACATTGCCCAGTCCAGTAATACACATTAACGATGACTTTTCATTTCCCTTATTAAATAAACAGTGTAGTATCTATAACACAAAATGTATGTACCATGCATAGAAACTTGTGATAAATGTTTGACAAACCACCAGGTGCAGGTTTATTTGGGTCAAAGGGCTAAAATCCATGTGTACCCCTTTCCACTGTTGATATTACTATTCATAACCCACTGGTCCTGTGATGTACCCACTAGGGTTGGCATCTTAAAGTCAACTCCGAGCAGGGGGTTTGGCAGGTGACCATGTGCGGAGCAGGTAAAATGGCAAATGGTAATGATTCATTGGCAGTTTGGTGACATCAGGGGCATGGCTATGATACAGCAGTTGGCTAATGACTGCATCGTTCATATCAGAGACCTGTCCGGATTTCCTGACAGCCCTCCCGAAAGTCTGGCTGTCTTAGGACAGGTGGCAACCCTAGTATTCGCTGATACCCTACCCTGGGTTATGGTTGGGCACTCATCTTTACTGGCCAACCTTTTTCTATAACAACTCAAACTGCACTTTGTGTGTTATGGTGAAATGAGCAGGATTGTTCTTAGAATATTTGTATGGTGTTTTTTAAAACTATATTACAGTGTACTGTGCAAATTATTCATTCTACCATATAAAATATCTTGAATCAATAAATTGTTTTATTTTAATAATAGTGTGCAGGCAGCTATCTCAATTCATTATGCATGATCCCGTGGTTTCAGAAAGAGCCAGTACAACACAATGCAAGTTCTTTAATGCAGCTGTTGCCTCACCTATTCATCCCTTATCGCCCAGTCTTGAAGGACTCAGCTTTTGCTAATATCTCTCCTGCTTGGTTGCTATTCATTTTGATCTATATAATTATGAAACCTTCTCCAAGCGTCATTTAACCTGATTTTTTGAGGGATAAGGGTTGATCTGGGATGTCAGGATTATTGCCTCTAACTGTTTATTATTATAATATTTAATATTATTATTGTGTTTACTCATAATATTTTTGGGGATAAATTTCCTATTGTCTCTCACTGTATATAGTGTATTTGGAGTATCACTACTCTCTGTCTCTCACTGTGTGAGATTCTGTAGGATTCTTGTAATATGGCAAATTGTAACAGTTCAGAATCTGCTCCTGGATTACTGAGCTGCCAAACTGAAAAGCCAGAGACAGAAACATTAAACTTGAGACTTCAATTTTGGAAAAATGGTAAAAAAAAATAGAACATTGAAAGTAATTGAAACAAGTCTTTATTTCTAGTGAACAATCTGAAAACAACTGACCTGAAAACGTGTTTGGAAAATCCCTTTAAAGGAGAACTAAAGCTTAACTAAAGAAGAGGGGTAGAAATGCACATTATGTTTTGGGCTTCTGTTCCAGGCCATGGCAACCACAGCTCTTAGCAGTTGAGATCTATGCCTCCAAAGATGCCCCTTTAGCTCCCCATCTTCTTTTCGGCCAATTCAGTTAATACTGAATAAATATAATTTAAATGTCATAATATGTCTTGATTAGCATATAATTCAGATCATTAATACATGACAGCTCAGAAACCAGCAAAATTAGCATCAGAATTTAATAATCACCCGTGTAGCATTAGATCATATGACAGGCAGAATAAATGTGGTTTCTCAATGGCTGCTCAAAGCACGCTGAGTATGTGCTTGTCAGAGAAACTTTTAACAAAATCCAAGATGAGAAACTCCCGTGACTACTTTGAAGGCCTTCATAATTAATACTATAGAGATGCTGAACCTTCAGGCTTTAGAAATAAGTTCAGTATATAAAATATGGCATTTCTACCCAAATTCACTTTTAGGGTTTAGTTCTCTTTTAAAGTGAATTGGAGGCAGCTTGGACAGTTTTGCCCGTTTCTTCACTTGCTAAACTACAGGATGGTTTCTTTATCAACATGTGCTAAAAGCTCAAAGCAGAACAGTGGTAGCATAGAAACATGGAGGTGCTATCAGTTCAGACAGTTGAATTCTTCAGGGAGAGATGTTATTATGTTACCTGCCTATTGCTCTGTTGATTGGCCGCTAGGGGGATGGGGGCAGTGATACATCCACCCAACTTGCTTCCTTGGGGTATATTTATCAAAGAGTGAAGTTAGAGATCACCACAATCCACTTTCATCCATTTATAAATACACGTTTAAACCATAGAAATTAATGGAGAGTGACAGAATTTCACACTAGTGGACTGTGGTGATCTCTAACTTCACATTTTGATGAATATGCCCCCATGTGTGTAAACAGTGCATTTCACTACAGCACATAGATTCTTTCGTTGCAAAAATAGTGTGCAAGTGTGACTACTGACAGGACAGGAGGATTCTGGAGTTACTGCCACCTCAAAAGTGCACTGTGCTCATAAATGAGCCCTCTGATCTTTCTATGAGTTACCTGACCTGGAGCAAACTGCACTTTTTATTTATTTACCACCAAATTTACCTATATTGAATCCATGTATTGGCAGAGAACACAGCAGACTGGGCACAAGTTTAGACTGTTTGGATTTGAGGGTTTCTCAGTCTTTGGGTTATGGGTTATTAATGGGAGGTCACTGTTCCCTGTGTTAGTCACCCAGAGCACCAAGTTAATACATCACTTATTCTCTACTGTGCTAGTTTTTTGCTGTACTTGATCCTTGTGATTCATTCTAAGAAACAGAGCCGGTTGAAGAGGAATACAGTATGACTTCTATTGACATGCTCATAAATTCCTTTCTTTTAATGTATTCAGTGGGCAATTTTTGTGTTTAGTTTCCTGCGTTTAAATTATTTATAGTCAGTAAAATTCTTCATGAGCTGGCAGTCTTTCCAGATCAGCTGTGAAATGATGTTAACAATGAAATACTAAACATGTTAATCCATCCACTAACTTTCTTTATTTAAATATTGAAAGACTGACTGTATAATTATATGCCATTGTCTTCTATTATAAAACATTTCAGGAGATGTTGGGCTTGATTTAATTAGGTGTGCTTATTTTTCTCATGTGGCATCTTAAGATAAATTTAAAAAATTAATTAATTTTGTGAGGAATTATTTTGCAGCAGTAAATGAAAAGTACCGCACATATTTGTTCAGCTTCAAATTGTCCTTTCCCTCATTGCATATATTTATAGTAGACATCACACAGGGCATTTTTAGCCCAGCATATTTCTGTTAGCTGTAAAGCAGCTGTGATTGCTTCCCTTGAGAGGGGATATGGCAATGGAAAATGCCTGGCAGTGATAGTTTGAGTACTTTTCATCCTGGAAATACTCAGGTTATTTTTTTTCTGGTTGACACCTACACTGTCTGTTGTTCCTCATTCAAAGGAACATGCTCCACACGAGACCATCACTGCACTCTTCCAGTGACTGAAATAAGTTGGTCTAAAATTATTTCTGTCGGGCATTATGTGGGGGACTGCATAAGGCCATAATGGCATATAAAGTGACAGAACCATTCTTCTGAGATAGGGACAGATCATCTGTGTACAGAATGCTGCTGTGCTTGTTTACAATAAAAGAGAAAGAGATAAACTATTATAAAACAAGTTTTGACTTTTAACAAACTTCTCCCTTTAGACGCTCAGAAAACTTTGCCATTTTCCACTTGAAGCAAGTCTCTCACCCATCCTTATGGCAGAAACACCACTGAATGACTGAATAATTAAAAGTTAAAAATGTATTATTTGTCTATGAAAATAGCTTACCATATCTGAAAACTTAGGGTTAAATTTACAAGAAGATAAAATATGCAACGGTATATAAATCAGTTAATATGTTTCAGTAGCTAAAGATTCATATGAAGGAAACAGGAATGGAATTCCCTATTCAGAAGAAAGTGGTTTCCCATAGTAGAATTGATAGTAGCACTGGTTGTAGCAGCAGACAGTAGTTTACCAGCTATTACTGAGGTAAAATACCTAGCAGCCTGCAAGTGTGTTTTACGATGAAAATCTTTGCACGTTTAATGCAGAAGTGCTTTTCTGCATTAAATGTGTAAAGGGTTTCACCTTGCTTGTAGCAGCTCTGTGTGCCATTAAATTCTTTTACTCTAGGCATTTTGAGGTTGCTGAACCGGGCTAATTGCATTTAGAGAGTATATGGGTGTTCAAGTGGCTACTTGCATTTCTACTATACAGCAGATTTAAAGCATTAACTTACGCTTGCACCAGTAGGAACGATTTCCTCTTTCCTTGCTACCACAGAGGCTTTGGGGGAAATTCACTAAGCGGCGAAAATACGTTAGCGACGCCTTCGCCGCACTTAGCCAGGCGAATTTTCGCCAGGGCGCCGCTAATTCACTAAAATCCAAAGTTGCGCTCAGGGAGGCGAACGGTAGGCGAACGAACGCCATAGTTTTTTGGGACTTAGAAAAAATTTAGACTATTTTTGAAGCAATCCCTATCTACTCTATTGCCTGGTCTGAGGTGGCGAAGGCAAGCCTGGCACAAGAGGTAACGTTCAGTAAAATGCACAAGTTAGTGAATTAGTGTAATTAGTCCCATTTGCCATAGCGCAACTCCGCCTGGCGTAAGGGTGCGAAGTAGCGCTAGAGTAGGTCTACTTCGCTAGCGAATTTACGTCAGCGCCCGTTAGTGAATTGGCGAAGTTACGAAATGACGTCACACTGGCGAATTTGCGCCAGCATTAGTCACTTCGCCCTTTAGTGAATCTGCCCCTTTGTGTGCTCTCTCTCTGCCTGCCTGTTCAATACACTGTGGAAACAATCCAAGATGGCTGGGCACAACATAGGGCAGCAGGCATGAGGAGGGCAGCAGGAGTGGCAGCAATGATGGCAAGGGGAATTGGATGGGTAAGAAATTAAATTTAAAAAAAAAAACCTTGTGACAGATTGGGCCCCAAATCAGGTCGATGCCCATTGGCCCTATTATTAAAGCGGCCCTAGCATTAGCGTGTAAATCTTTAGGCACAAGTCTGATGCATCCTGTTATGGGAACCCTGGAATTGCCATGTGTCAGTAGGCACACGTTCATACATTTCTCAGTGCAGACTGGACAGGTGTAATGTTGACAGTGCAACAATATGAAAGGGTTCATTGGTAAATAAAGGATCATGTTTGGGCACAAGTATCAATATGCAGATTTTCCAAATTTTTGTGAGGCTACAGTAATGGCTGTGTTAATAAATTACCTGTTTAACATATGTATATTTTGCAAGTTGTATCCTTATTACCCCCACACTTCTTCATATGATAGATTTATGTTTTTCTAGAACTGGATCTGGACCATATTTCCTGCTCTTCAATTTTAAAGTATCAGTAACTTCACAAAAGGAAATGGCTTAAATGCATTTTTCTCAATATCATCTGTACTTTTGAAAATATTAATTTTTCTTAGGAATTTTGGCCCAAGTCACAAAAACATATTATTCATTCATATTATTCATTTCATGCATTGCAACAGACCAGGTGGATCTTTGTTTTGTCAACAAATTAAAGATGTCTGCAGGCACCACAACTTATAACAAACACACCACAATGAAAAACCAGGGCTAGTATGTCAGTCCAAGTTAATAATATTTTCTGTTCAGTGATTATGCTGTATCATAATCACTGAACAGAAAATCAGATCAGGACCAGATCAGAGTACTGACAATAGGAGGGCTAACCTCAGACAGAGTGACTGGCACTGACACGCCACACTTTCTTGATTAGCCAGGCCCCCCTGCTTTCGGAGAGCTGCTGACTTCGGGAAGGCAAGGTGGGAGCACAAGGGGAGGTATCTTCTGTCCATCACTTCCCCTTATTGGTCACTGAGTTTAAATCCCGGTTGAGCTGCTCAGGGATTGGATAGCTGAGGTTTGAACTTCTCCTCCAGCTCATCCAATCACCATGCAGCTTTACCAGGACTTGAAAATCTGTGGCCAATAAGGGAAGAAAATGCTGTCACTGGAAGAAGATGCAGCCACCTGTGCTCCCCTCCTCCCTTCTGTAGTTGGCAGCTCACTTACAGTGGTGGGCCACACTATTGAAGTTAGTGTAACATGGTAGGGCCCCCCTAAAGGTACGTTTTTTTACATGGACGTTTAAGGGTTACCAATTTTCTTTCCTGGCTACCAATTTTCTTATAACGTGTGGGGGGGCCCTGGCCACCAATATTTTTTAATGGGGGGCCCTGACCACAAATGTTTTTTTCAATGGGGGGGTCCTGACCACCAATATTTTTTTATTCACATGTGGGAACCATAGCCACCAATGGTTTTTTTTTTTTTAGTGTGGGGTGGGGGTGGACCTGTAGGTGGGGCTTGTGGTGGGCACAGCCCAGGGGGCCCAGGACGTTTTTTCATATGGGGCCAGGTCAGGTAGCATGTAAGCCAGCACTGGGTCAAGGATTGGGAAGCTGGAACTGGACCAGGCAGAGGGGGAAGCTGGCACTGTATCATGCAACTAGGAAGCCAACACTGTGTCAGGTAGCAAGGAAAGCTGGCATTAGAGTAAGGTGTTGGATGGAAGCCATCACTGGTTTAGCAGACTTAGGGAAGATGACACTGCATCATGCTGGAGGGAAGCCAGGACCGGAGCACAGGCTGGAGGGGAGCAGCACTGAAAATACAGACTGAAAAGCTGGCACTGGAACAACACACTGTAGGGAAGCTTGCACTGTCAAGATAAAGGGAAGCTGGCAATTTAATAACTGGTTGGAGGAGAGCTGGCACTGGAACAACAGGGTGGAGGAGAGCGGGCACTCCAGTGCAACAGGCAGGAGGAGAGCTGGCAGTGGAACAAAAGGGTAGAAAGCTGGCATGGTTCAGGAGCAGAGTGAACCATAGAGGAACAACAGGCACTGGAACAACAGGCTGTGGGGAAGCTGGCACTGATACAACAGTCTGAAGGAAAGTTGGCACTGAAACAACAGGTTGGAAGGATGCTGGCAAGGGTGAAAGAGCTGGCACTTGAACAACAGGTTAGAAAGCTGGCATGGTTCAGGAGCAGAGTGACCCATACTGGAACAACAGGCTCTGTGGAAGCTGGCACTGGTACAACAGGCCGGAGGGAAGCTGGCACTAGTACAACAGGCCAGAGGGAAGCTGGCACTGGAACAGACTAGAAAGCTGGCATGGTTTAGGAGCAGAGTGGCCTATATCAGCAGGCAATGAGTGTACATCTTTAATGATTAGATACATGCCACCTGATTTTGATGATGTTTTATTAGCTTGCATTGCACTGCTTCAGTAGGGTCCATGACCACCATGGGACCAATTTTAGTGAGAGCTAAGGAGGAAGGTGGACTGGAAAACAGGTAAGACATGTGCTTGGCAAAGAGGTACACTTTATTATGGCACAGACAGGGTTAACAAAGCAAGGCAGAAGGTGTGCAATACAAGACATGGTTATCAGGCAGGTAAAAAAAGGCTAGATATACTTGAAATCAACTCCACTCTAAAGCATAGCAGGGTCTAACAGTCTCAGGTGCATATTAAAGGCTAAAAGCATAGAGCTACGTAAAGATAAATGTATGTACTAATAAGGAGTAATGTACCCTGTACTATGTAAGGAGAGCCAAAGTCACCTTAGAGTTCATTGACCAATATAAAATGCTTTGTGTCTAACATACACCCAACATAGGTCTTTTAGTAGGGATAGATGTTTGGCACAATGTAAGTGAATCAAAACTGAAAAAAGTATTTTGATAACCCAGATAGGTTAAAATTGATGCAGAATTGTAACTGTGCTTATTGGCCTGTGTATGGGACTAGCTGACAGGTCTGCCATTGGGCAGGTTTAATTTTCCCATTGACACATTGATGCAGTCCTGTCCCTGATGGCCTGCATTGGAAGCAATTACAACCATTGGCCCAAGGACTAAATGATCAGATCACCCTGATACCGCCTACCTCAAGGTAAATAGTGAAATACTATATATGCTCATTTGGGGACTTCTTTACATGTATGGTCAATTTTAGAGCATGTGGGAGATATGAGGCTGGACATTTTGTGGTTTAATATAATAGTAAAATATATGATTTTGTTATGGATATCTTACTGTTAGAGGCTTACACAAAGTATTTACCTCCCTTGGCTTTTTACCTATTTTGTTACATTCCAACCTGTAATTTAAATGTTTCTTATCTTATTTTATGTGATGGATCTGCACAAAAAAATCTAAGTTGGTGAAGTGAATTGAGAAAAATATATCTAAAAAAGAATTAAAAACCTGAAAATTGGCATGTGCATATGTATGCCATAAAGCCCCTAAAAAATCCTGGTGCAACCAATTACCTTCAAAAGTCACATAATTAGTGAAATGAATTCCAACTGTGTGCAATCTAAGTGTCAAATGATCTGTCAGTATAAACACACCTTTTCTGACATGGTACCACAACACTGGTACACAATAAACCTGCCAAGAGAGGGCAGCCCAACAAAACTCACAGACTGTGCAAGGAGGACATTAATTAGAGAGGCAGCACAGAGACCAAAGGTAACCCTGAAGGAGTTGCAGAGTTCCACAGCAGAGACTGGAGTATCTATCCATAGGACCACAATAAGCCGTACACTCCCTAGAGCTGGGCTTTATGGAAGAGTGGCCAGAAAAAAGCCATTACTTAAAGAGAAAAATAAGAAGGCATGTTTTGAGTTTGCCAAAAGGCATGTGGATGACTCCCCAAATGTATGGAGGAGCTCTGCTCAGATGAGACTAAAATTTAACTTTTCAGCCACCAAGAAAAACCCAACACATCCCATCACCCCAAGAACACCATCGCCACAGTAAAAACATAGTGGTGGCAGCATTATGTTGTGGGAATGTTTTTCAGCAGTAGGGACTGGGAAACTGGTCCGAGTCGAGGGAATGATGGTGCTAAATACAGGGATATTCGTGAGCAAAACCTATGCCAGTTTGCCTGTGATTTGAGACTGGAACGGAGGTTCACCTTCCAGCAGGACAATGACCCGAAGCATACTGCTAAAGCAACACTCGAGTGGTTTAAGGGGAAACATTTAAATGTGTTGGAATGGCCTAGTTAAAGTCCAGACCTCAATCCAATTGAGAATCTGTGGTCAGACTTAAGATTGCTGATCACAAGAGAAAACCTTCAAACATGAAGGAGCTGGAACAGTTTTGCCTTAAGGAATGGGCAAAAATCTCAGTGGCAAGATGTGGCAAGCTCATAGAGACTTGTCCAAAGTGACAGCTGTAATTGTTGCAAAAGGTGGATCTACAAAGTACTGACTTTAGGGGGGGTGATCAGTTATGCATGTTGAAGATTTCTGTTATTTTGTCCTATTTGTTGTTTGCATCACAATAAATAAAAAAACATCTTCAAAGTTGTAGGCATGTTCTGTAAATGAAATGGTGCAAACTCTCAAACAATCCATTTTAATTCCAGGTTGTGAGGCAACAAAATATGAAAAATGCCAAGTGAGGTGAAGACTTTTGCAAGGCACTGTATGACACATAATGGCCCATTTATGAACTGCACATGCAGTTATAGCTGTAATTGCACAAATATACATACTCCATACATAATTTATTAATAGTATTTGTGTCTAAAGCCACTCCTTGCAATTCCCCTATGGCAGAAGCCCCAGTGGGCCTCTGGGCCTCCAGTCTGACGTTGCTTCTGCTATGCAGGATACAGAGGTGGACAAGCAGTATGGGAGTACTAAAAGAGAAGAAAGTGTGTGGCTCTCTGCCATGTAATGTTTTCAATGTATCCAATTTCTCCAGTGACCTTATTGGCATATGGCACATGGCATGTCTAATGTTTAATGTAATAGTTTTTCTTTCTGCAGTGATCTTCCTTGCATGTCTGGATGTAGTTAATATGTTCATAAATCATTTCTACAGATTGTTACTAGCATGTATGGGTAATTATGGCTAAAGGGTGTGGCAAAGAACAGTACATTTTTGCGGGGTTACAGGCTTCATTTCAACTTAGGCCACATATTTTGTTGAGAGAGCCCTGCTAATCTATGTACATAGTAAGGGTCAGGGCACACTGGCAGATTCGGGGAGAATAGTCGCCAGGCTGACTATAGTCTTCCGGGTGACTAATCTCCCCGATCTGCCTTCCGCCAGCTAAAATGAAAATCGCCTGGGGGCAGGCACTCGGAGCACTTCGTTTTACAAAGTCGCCCGAAGTTTTCTCTTGATTGCCTGCCCCCAGGCAATTTTCACTTTAGCCGGGGGAAAGCAGATCGGGGCGATTAGTCGCCCCGAAAAAAAGGAGATTTTTTGACTGGCGACTAATCTGCCCAAATCTGCCGTGTGCCCTGACCCTAAGGAGAAGGTGCTGCAAATTTGAGGTTGTATGTGCACAAATTTTGTAAAAACAAACCTTTAATATCATAAAATATTTTTTACTAGGTGTGCATAAAGACATATTTACCAATTTTAAAATCTACAGACTCTCCCCTAACTAAACATATATAACATTGTGTGGCTACCAAGTGGCTTTTGCAACACAAAATCTGCACTTATGTTTTTTCATGTCTTTTTGCAATACAACTGTAAAATTGTAATAATCGTGTCTTAGAAGCCACATAACATTGGTACCCAGCCAAAATGTGACATTATTTTATGATGTTAAGTGTCAACCCTACATTGTTTAAACAATTTGTCTTTTTAATCAAGAGTTATGAGGAGGTAAATGCTGAAAACAACATTTCTGGAGATTTTGTGAAAACCACAAGTTTAGCAAATATTTGTGGTTTGTTAGCTTTGGGTACAAACCCATGTTTACACATTTTGAATTGTGCAGGATCTCTGTTTTCCAAATATATGTAACAATATGGAGTTTCCTTAGGGTCTGGTGCATTTCGTACATTGTAAGTGAATAAATGTAAAAAATTACAATACAAATCTACAATTTTTATTTTGGGGATTCTAGGAGCCACATACTTTAGGTATGCTATGTCAGTTATTTGTTTACTTAGGAGAGATGTGCAATTCATATTTAGCACATTTTGTATTTGTACTTAAGAGTTAGGTATGCTATATATATAAATATGCTATAAAATACAATTTTTAAAGTGATTTTTGGAAATTTTGTAAAAACCACTAAATTTTGAAAAAAAAATGAGGTTTGTTTTATGTATAAATGAATGTACGGTTGCCTTTCAAAATATATAGTTGGTGGGGTTACCTTACTGTGGTTTTTCTGATATTTAAAATGCAGACAGGTGTGCTCATTTACTAATACTGGGCAAATTTGCAGCACTGTAGAAACCCATAGCAAATAGTAAATACTGGAGAAATTCACAGCAACACTTTGTGGTGGAGAAAACTTTTGGATATAACATTCTATGTTTTCTGAATGTAAGAAACAAGTAGTTGGAATTGCATTGATAGTGCTATGTGTTGTAAAGGCATTAAACATGAACCTGGCACTGCATGTATGCTGTGTTGTGTTTTGGGGACATTAAATATAAAGCTGCCACTACATTTACAGTGCTATATACCGGGTTTGTTAACATAGTATGTTTCATGGTTGCAACTCATAAAGAAATGTTGCTTCAAAGGATTCTTGCATGAAATTTATTCAATAACCCTCACAGTTTGGGATGTTTAGTATGTAACTTTCCTGCTGTCAACACCATTGATGCATTTGATGGGTTCCATTATTGCAGGTTTGCTGCTTTCTAGGACACCAAAAAACAAATATTTTTCATGATTCAAATAATAAGCAAAAAAGTATGTTCAGCACAAGCCCCATTCACTAAACGTGAAAGTGTGTATTTGGCATGAGTACTATATTTCTGGTGCAGGTACAGGTGTGAAACGTGTTTTCTCTATAATAATAAAACAATACCTTGTACTTTATAGTAACTAAGTTAGCCTAAATCCATATTGGTGGCAAAACAAACCTATTGGGTTTATTTAATGTTTAAATGTTTTTAACAGATAGTATGGTGATCCAGATTACTGTAATTCTATTGAGGTAATCTAAACATATGGTTTTCATACAGAGATCAAATCATGCAATGACAGATATAAGTATTGTTAATGGTTTTTACTGGCCCATCGTTTTACAGTTTTAAAACTACAAGCTGACCACAATTTAGGTGTGTTTAAGTAACATTTTAAGACTTCTTACCATGTCTAGATCCTGATCAAATTATCTTTGAATGCCAGTATGTATTTTGTCCAAATTAACCTTGGTATTATCTCATTATTTAGAAGTAGCAGGGTATTTTACCGTGTCTTTTGCACATTCACTAGTATTTTCATAAATTAGGTCAAATTCTGATCACCTCTTACCTCATTCATTAAGGACATATCTTCAGGGACATTAAAAAGTTAAGGTCATGTTCCTTCAGGTACTTAATGTTCCTAATGTGAGTTCTGCAGTCTGTGCTCAGAAGACAGGTTTGGAAATTTATCTTGGCACACATGCTACATATAGCTGAGTTCCAGTATTCCAATATTGTTAAATGCAGTAAATTAAAATGTTTTTTCGTTATTCATTACTATTCATAATGAATTTGCAAAATCAGACACATTCATTTAACATTGGCTGGTAGTCAGTGGCATAAATAAATGTTAGTGGGCCCCACAGCAAAATAATTTGAGGGGCCCCCAAACTCTCCAGAGGATGTCCTGTTTTACCAATATATATTAAAATGACTCATTAATTAGGGCCTCATGGGCCCCCCTATACCTCCTAGGCCCCTGCAGCCGCAGGGTCTGCTTCCTCTGTAGTTATGCCCCTGGCTGGTATTTTACTTTCTATTAAAGGACAAGGAAAGTCTAAAATAGAATAAGGCTAGAAATGCTGTATTTTGCATACTCAATATAAACATGAACTTACTGCACCACAAGCCTAATCAAACAAATAATTTATGCTTTCAAAGTTGGCCAGAGGGGGTCACCATCTTGTAACTTTGTTACACATCTTTGCCTGACCCTGACCCTGCACATGCTCAGTGTGGTCTGGGCTGCTTAGGGATCGTCATAAACAAAACTGCTTGAATTTTGCATGGCTGGTAAGTAAGGCGGGGGCTTCCCCTGCTGTTCATAAGTATGATTGTTTCCCTGCTCAGCAGTTAGGGACCATCTGACAATTCCTATCCACATCAGTAAATGAAGGGAGAATTTCACTGCATACAGTCAGGTTTCTTATAAAAACTGTACACATTTTTTAATTAAAGTATATTGGAGATAGGTTTCTTTTCCATTAAAGAAAGTAAAAGTGGGATTTTATTTTTTTGCCTTTCCTTGTCCTTTAAGGATTTCATTCTAGTTCTGAAAAAATACAATTAATTGTTCCCATATCACAATATGTAACAACAGTTCTATAAAAAATGCTAGAAACTAGAATTCTAATAACATATGCTCAAATGCTTGTTTAATATGTTGAGTATGTTTAATGAGAATAGTACAAATTTATAGAATCTTAAAATTACATGTAGGCATATTACTAAACCAAAACTGTTGTGATGTTACACATTCATATTACAATCTTTTTTCTATTTACAGATTGTTCATACTGCTGTCCCTCTGGCAACACTTGCTGCTATCTATACAAAACAGCTGCAAAAGGTACAAAGCAGGATCCTGATACACCGTCCTAAGGTGTCTATTAAGTTTACAGACTCAATGTTCATGAAAGTTAAGTAGATTTTAACTAACCTATTAGTTAGACATTTCAATTGACTTTCACTCCCATATATAATAAACATCACTAATTTTGCCCAGGAGCAGTATCAACCAATAAGATGTTTGCTTTTAAACAGATGATCAGTAAATGCTACCTGCTGAATACTTGCTGTAGGTTACTGCACCTGGACAAACTTTGTGCCTTTTATTATATAACCCCAAAAAACATTATTATATAAACCCCAAAAACAATCTGCTAAAAAAAGAAATAGATACTGTACTCATAGGCTGATTCTCATTTAGGCTTCGAGAGGCTAAGCCTCCCCAAACCTGTTTGCCTAAAGAATTAAAAGAAAAGTTAAAAGAAAAAAAAAGAAAATCTTCTGTCTCACCAATGTATCTATTCGCGTTTGTCTGGGGGGAGGGGCGGAGGGTGCTGCTGACTAGTGTCTTTAGAAAAAAAATCCCTATCTGGTGACTCTAGTGATGTCATTGTGAGATTTTGCATTGAAAATCCTGTGAGATTTCGGATGGGAAAGTTTATGAGCCAAGCACAGTTAGGGAATAGGTGAGACTGAGCTTTACCTAGGATGGTTATTTTTGCTGGGGATCAGGTCCAAGAGAGAAAGCAGCTACTAATCCTTCACCTGCTTGTCTGGTATGTGCAATTTACATTGCATTTCAACTCATCCTGGATAAGTGGTTTTGGGTGTTATTGCAAGGGGTTATTGACACAAAGCAGAATGGTCAGTGGTAGTTCCATTGAACTATTCAGGTTGGTGTTAGCTAAAACTGAAAAAAGTGTGAAGGTGTGATGCAGTCGATGGTGCCATTCTGACCAGATGACACTTAGTTCAATGGAACCATTGTGATTGGACATTGGTGACTGTTTCCTTAAGGGGTTAAAGGCCTTGTATCCTCAGCTTCCTACCAAATAAAAATGCCATTCCTTTTTTACTGGAGTGCTGCCTTCATTTGTATCACAGCTTAGACTTCAGCATACATGCCTTTAATGTATTTCCCCATTCCTCTAGGTCAGCTAGCAGATCAGTTAGGCTACTTTCCCTTCCCTTTATTACTTATCTCTATTCAGGCCCACTCCTGTTAATCTTTCATTCAAACTACTGCCTGGTTGCTAGAGTAAATTGGATCATAGAAAACAGATTCAAATTTATCAGGGCATCCTTGTGCCAGATATGGTAATTATTTACATTACATTAAGACATTTTTAGGGTTATTTAATAAAAGGCACCTAGTCTGCTAGGTGCAGTAACCCATAGCAACTAATCAACAGGTAGCATTTACTGGTCACCTGTTTAAAAGCATCTTATTGATTGCTATTTGTTACTGATCCTGGACAAACTTTGTGTCTTTACTACATATGGGAGTATGTGCAAAAAGCTACAAAACAAAATTCCTCCCCTTATAATAGATCAAGGGATTGTTTGTTCATATATTATAATATATTCAAACTAGCTAACAGGTCAAGTTGTCCTTGGTCTGGCCACTCCACTGGTCAGTTTCATTCATTAATAATTCAGTATTCATTTTTATAGGGACTAGGTTTTACCTGTAAGGTTAAATCTACCACGCATGTTACAGATATGGGCTGTTACAACATAAAAAAACAGATATATTTATATATTATTACATATTGCAGTTTTTATATCACTATGTGCATTTTTATTTATTTGCCCTGGCAAATTTGGGAAAATATGGGACAGGTGGCTGGCTGACCCACAAATGGACATAGTGTGAAAAGGTCTTAAGAACCTATAAAGTGTACAGCTCAGTTATGATACATGTACTGGTACCAGGGGATTGCTCATCAATGTCTTTCTATTATCTCTTTCTATTCTACTGTCTACTTACTCTTAATAAATGTTAAAACTCAATAAAGAAAATCTTAAAAAAAAAAATGCATATCAAATTCTCTTAAAAAATGCCGTGTGTAAAAGCCCTAAAACTAAAATGAGTGATCACACCCTAATTGCTACAATGCTTTATAATAAAAACTGTTTAGGTTAACAGCCACTTTCTTTCTTGCTGTTAGAAATATTTTACTGTCAGGAGAATGTTAGATTGAATTTGTATGTATTACTTACTTATGTACTTACAGGCTAAAAAAGCAGCATGAGCTAAAAAAGGATAAGTACGTTTTATTATCTGTTGTTTTAAGTGAGGGATATATAGTTGATTGCTGTGGTTTGGTGGGGCTAAAGGGTTATAACAAGTTTAAGTTTACTGAAGATGCCTTACTTTGCATTTAGATTTTCTTCATTTTGAGGTGGGTGGGGTTTGATTAGTTGCAATTGAACAGATGGTATAAATAGAAACCCTGGGACTATTGTGTAGGTCGATCTTATCAATAGCCACTCGTTGCGCTTTAATAGGAATCTTAAAGTGGAGTTAAAAAACACCAGAGTTTAAAACAGAAGTTAATCAATGTAAAACATTGTTTCTAGAAATCATAACTTTTTTCTGTTCTGTGCACTTTTGGGATAATAAATGCTAAAAGATTAAGGGTCTGACTCAGAGGAAAATCTGCCATACTGTATGTGTGCAAATTTGCAACAGGGATTGCAAAGTGCTTACCTTAAAAGCTTGAGTAAGATCTAGAGCAGAAAATTGCAACACTGTGGAAAAATGACAATCTTGAGAGGAGTCTCTTACTCACTAAATAAGACCTAGCCCTCCTGAGGTAGGAGAGCTGCTGCAGGACGATGAAGCAGTCTATTGAGCAACAGTAAGAATCTTCAGTGTGGGGAAATGAACAAGGAGTCTGATCCAGGTTTTGTGCTTCCAAATAAATTTGCCAGATTGTGTGAGGATGATGGAAGTGTAAACTCAGGAATAGCAGTTCTAAATGGGGCTGATTTTTAATAGCTCGGAGACCATCCTCTCTAGTAATGTTGGGGAAGAGAGCAGGGATAGGGTTATAAAGGATACAAATAAAGTATTAGGAAAGCAGAGAGTGTAATCTGTTATCTGGATCGCCACAACGAAACAGTTTGCTGTCTCCCTGGTGCCAGAGTTGGGCATGAGGTTGTTGGCATAGACAAATTATTGAGTGGGGTTGGGCATGACCCAGTTGTCCTGGTACATATAGATATCTGTATAAATACCAACATTAATGGGAAATGGAGGACTTTAAAGAGTAAGTTCAGGGATCTAGGACCTACAGTTAAGGAAAGCTCTTCCAATATAATTTTTCTGGATGATGGCAAGAACTTTAAAGAGTTAATTGTGTGTCTAAGGTCTTGGTGTAGAAAAATAGGGTTTGGGTTATAGCTATGATAGACTGCACCTCAATGGATAGGGGGGTGTGTTGTGCTAGTGAGCAACATCCAGATTGGTTGCACTGGGGAGCAACACAAGTATGAAAAATGTTCCTAGGAGGTACAAAATAAGTGCTCTGATTGGCCATTTGGTAGCCACTGTGTGGACTGACAGCCTACAGGAGTCACTGTTGTTTTTTGTGAAAAATAAAGTTATCTCCAAGCCAGGAATTAAAAAATAAGCACCTACTTTGAGGCCACTTGGAGCAACATTAAAAAGGGTTGGTGAGCAACATGTCGCTCATGAGCCACTGGTTGGGGATCACTTTGCTAAGGGAAAGAATGGCTAAAAGACTAGAGGAGTGTTCAAAAAAGGCAAGGGGGTTGTGAGTTAGAGCATCATGGTGATGCTGGTGTAGATAGGGCTGTAAGATAAGATACCAAAAGGGTACAGTGAGGAGTGAGGGAACATATAGTATACCCATGAAGCAGATCCTGCTGTGACAAAGAGATCTGTTTAACAGTAACTATATATCTAAAGGTCCCCATAGATGCAAAGATTTTTCTTGCCAAAGCGAGAGTTTTTGGGCAGACAAGACATAACGTGCAATAGGAGGGATGGGGTTAGAGCAAGTCATAGAACAGGTCGGACAGTGCAGTACAGACTCAGGAACCAGAAGCATAGTCAAGGACGCAGGCTGGGTCAAACCAAACAGTAAAAGCAGAACAAAGTCAGGATCCGGAAGAATGGTCAGTAACAGGCTAATGCCAGTACAGGCAGGGAATCAGCGGAAGTCAGGAACAGGCAAGGGTCAAGAACAAAGAAACCAGACTAGAAGTGCACCTAGGAACTATGTACAATAACCTACGCTGGGTGATGTGAATAGGAACGTGGTACCTTTAAATATTTTAAATTCATGCCAAGTGCAATGACGTAACGCGGCATGCTGAATGTAAAAGATGCAGGCACATAGATGCCATTGTCAAACCCGCGTGAGTCAAACCCAGAAGTGGCGGTGCGTCAGCTGTGCGTAGGAGTATTAGAAATACTTTTGCTGCTGTATAGATCCCTGGTAAGGCCTCACCTTGAGTATGCAATTCGGTTTTGGGTCATTTGTAAGAACGATATTAATGAGCTAGAAAGAGTACAGAAAGATGCAACTACTGCAACGTAATAAGGCAGTACGGTATTTTTTTTTAATTGAAAATTTTTATTCAATTTTAATTGCCAGAAAAAAGAATATTGTCAACATATGGAACGAAGGAATAACTTGCTAGAGAGAACATACAAAACTAATCGAATTGTATCATTAATCAGGAGCATAACATATTATCCATACATCTCTATCCATTAATGCTAGAATGAGACATCTCTTGTCTCAGTATTCCAGATTTAGCACACTGTGCTGCATTGTTTCTTTGGGGGGTGAGGTTAGGTGTAGGGGACGATAGTCGGAGAGAGAAAAAGAAAAAAAAGGGGAGAAAGAGGAAAATTATCAGGTTCTAGTTATACTAAATGATGGAACATCTTGCATTCAGCAAATGGTACCTCTGGTCTGCAGGTCATCCAAGTACTGGGCCCACGGATGCCACTCCAGCTCCCCTTAATAGCTTCTGTGGCAGTACGGTATTAAAAAAAAACAAAAACATGCAGCTAAACTGGTAGAAGGAATGGGAATATTAAACTGTGAGGTAAGACTATTGAGATGCTTGCAAGGGGACTTGATTAGTTTTTACTAGAGTAACCACTTATTGACTACATAGTACCGAACCTTATTAACAGTCAGGGATCATCAGTTAATAGAGCCCGATTTATCATACTGTGTAATGTATGGCACCAAAATGGTTAGTGAAGGGTGCTGGGACTGTGGGGAGTTGCTGGGAGCAGAGGGAACTCTGGCACTGGTTATGTGTGGGGGGGAAGAATTGGTTAAAGCACTAAGAGAGGGCTGATATAAAAGAAGAAGTTGCTTACCCTGCTCATCTTGCAACTTCACGGGCACCAGGAGAGCTGTGCAGGATTGGCAGTGTGTCTGGTCTCCCATAATGGCGACCGATCATCCCACCCATCCCTCCCATTGCACTGTTATAGTAGACTGTATTTGTTACTTTTTTTTAAAAAAGGGACTTGTTCCCATATGTCAAAATTATGATATATGTAATACTATTACAAGTGTTTTGTCACAGCTTCTTGCGCGGTAATTGTATTTGGTCCTTGCCATTTGGGTCTGTTCAATAGGGTTCGCTTTCCATGCCCGCTGCGGCTGTGGTGGCTGGCATCTGGGGTAACTTATGTGTGGTATAACATGGCAAGGACGAGTTATCTTTTTTGTTAATGGTTTCACTAAAAGCGGTGGCAAACCTCCACCCATTAAAAGGGAGAACTGTGTCCGGTGTTTTTTTGTTGATTTTATCTAAATCTGCTGCAATGGTAATGTATTACAGTATTCTTGTATTTGTCTAAATTTATTACAGTATGACACACAAGCGACTGCTTCCCCACAGTCAAAGATTAACACTGAAAAAAGTTTAAAAAGCTGTGTAAAATTAATTGCAAGTTTAACAAGGTCTCTCTTTTATTTTATGCTGCCCAAAGGTGCTTACTTTAATGGCAGATTTTTACACAAAAGTATGTGGTGGCTGAAAATCAATACACAATGTAATAGATAAATATTTATTACATGGCGTTGCCATGTGATATTATGCAATTCTACTTTAAGGGGGTTATTTACTAAAATATGTATTTATCTTATTATTTAAATAAAAAAATCACAACTCCCATGCCCAATTTTATCTTATTTATATGGAAAAATCTTGATTTAATCGGTTCAGGTAAAAACTCAATAAAATAGAGCAAAAATCTGAATCATATGATTTTTTTCAGGGATTTTTCCTAAATCGTTCGATTTTTTCTTGCCTTTTTCCAGAAAAGCCTGAATTTTTTGTATTTTTGCATGAAAACCCAAAAATGGATGGATTTTCGGGCTAATTCCAGCTCAGACCACAGAAACTTCCAAATAGGATAGGGACCTCAGCCATTGACTTATACACAAATTCGGCAAGTGTGAGATGGCGTATTTTCAGATATGGGCTTTTTGCAGGCTTTAATACATTTAAAAAAATCTAGTTTTGCCCCAAAAAGCCTGACCAGATAAATTCGAAGTTTAGTAAATAACCCCCTTCGTGCTAGTGGCTACCCCATAACAGTGGCAAATTACCAATGTTGGTTTTCCATACAAAGTTACATTTGTGTAAAACATTACTTTCAACGATTCATGTTGATGGATTTCCTTTTTCTCAAAACCAAGCACTAAGAAGATTTCAAGCATGACTCATCCAAAGCAATTTCACCCCAATTAACCCCCAACATAAGGCAAAAACTATGCACATGAAAAGGATGAGAGACAACTATTGTCACACTAGGGGAAGAAAGAAGAATTAAGGAAGGAGAAAAGAATAGGATAAATAACATATTAAGAATGACAGGATTGCTACAGATGTACAGACAGATCTACCATTACAATACAAACAATAGTTTGCTATTACATTCCAACAAAAACTTAGATTTTTTTACATTCCAATCATTTCAAGTGTAACACAATAAACATGACAGCAGCACCGTGACTCAGTGATTAGCATTCCTGCCTTACTGCATTGGTACCCTGAGTTTGATTCCAGCTTGGGCAATATCTGCAAGGCATTTATATTCTGCATTGTTTTTTTCTGGATTTCATAAAGTTTTCTCCCACACTCTGGAAGCATACGGCAAAGTTAACTGGCTTCAGATGAAATCGACCATAGTGTGAATATGATAGACCTTAGACTGTAACCTCAACCAGTGCAGCGACTGATTTGAATGATGGAAAATCTCTGTAATGTATTGTGGAAAATGTCAGCGCTATATAAATAAAGTATAATAATAATAATTAGACATTCCATACTATATATTTCTAAAATATCGTATTTACGAGTTATTATGAATTGAGAAAGCCAGTTGGATGACTGGTGGAACGTCTTCAATAAAAAAAAAACACAGCAAGTCCAGTTGATTTGACTTATTTCTACAGATATAACATGATCTGGATGAAGGAGAATCTTCACAAACAGGTCCTGCAAGGTTTAGGTATATCTGAATAAAGAGGGTAGAATTATGAAACATTGGAGCAATATCTTGGAAGGGTACAACTGTCATGTGAGCTAGAGAAAGCAGATACAGACTTTTTATTTAAAAGATCTGAGGACTACTTTGTTCACTAGATGTTCATTATATCCATGATACAAGGCAATGCTAAAAGTGTGAGAATACAATATGCAGGAAATGTTACATACTCTGCATGAGTCAGAACCTTAAAACAACATGATTAAGTGTGGTCATCTGCACAAAATGTGTTGAGATATTCATGTTACACCAATCATCACATATTTTACTGATTCTGATAAAATGGAATGTTCTACAATCACCTGACTTGGCACAACTGTCAGTACAGAGGGCTCGTGTGAGAAATGTGTTTACTGGCGAAAACCTTAGTCTGTGAGTTCATAGGAAAAATGTATTTGGATGTGTATGTCATTTTACTCATTTCTAAAACATCGTTGATGCACCAAACTGCATTATATAGTCACTAGGAAATCTGCTTCAATAGAAATGAACTCTGTTTAAAGACAAAAACGAGTACTGAAAGTATTGAGTATGGAAGAAGTTCACATCCTTTTTCTTTGTTTTACAGCATATCATATATATATATATATATATATATATATATATATATATATATATATATATATATAAAAAATAAAAACTGACACAGCACTCCAAGTTTTGTATGCAAAAAAAGATATATATTGTAGAAAAACATACCAAAGCCCATAGGGCGACGTTTCGGGGTATACAAACCCCTTTCTCAAGCCAAGGGCAGCATTCAAGTAACAAGCATTGGTTTACACCTATTTATACAAGGTAACACAGGAAGTTACATATAGAACATGACATCATTAACGATCCTCACACATTAACCCCTTAATTGCTTAATGTTATCCATGCAGGCATATAACAACTCAGCGTTAGTCCACTGCATATCCAAATCCAGCTAAAAAGAAACAAAACAAAGAATAAAAAACAGAAATGAGACCAATGTTTATCCCATCATAGAAATACATATAGGTCATAGTCTCTATTAAGCCCATTTGGGGCCAATGTGTATAATTGGTGTATCCACCATACCTCTCTTTTCCTCAGCAATAGCTCTCTATCACCCCCCCGTCTGGGGGAGGGTACACATTCCAGAACCATATATTTCAAATCTGTATCCTTGTGTCCTTTCTCCACATAATGCTTAGAGACTGGCAGCTTCACATTGCCCTTCCTAATTGTAGATCTGTGTTGGGATATACGTGTTTTTATTTGTAATGTGGTCTCCCCCACATAGAGGAGACCACATGGACAAATTAACACATAAACAGCAAATTTAGTCAAACACGTATAGTACCCCCTTAGAGTATATTTACGACCCGTGGTCGGATGCTCAAATATTGTACACTTATGTACACAACAACATTGGGAACATGTTAAACAAGGGAACATCCCCCGCGATTTTGTACCCATATATGTTTGTGTCAAAACCTGATTTTCTTTCGTATCAGAATGAACCAACTGACTACCTAACGTTCTCCCCCTTCTATATGACACTAATGGGGGTCGTCCAAATTCTTGAATTTCAGGATATGAGGATTGAAGAATCCCCCAATGTTTACAGAGAATGTTAGTCACCATATTACTACGATCATTATAATGAGTGACAAATGGTATAGACTGTTCTTTATCTTTACGATGAACCTTAGTTTTCCTTGCACTAGCTTGGGCCCTATCCAGGACATATTTCGGGTACCCACGTACAAGAAACTTATTATACATGTCATTTGACTGTTGATCACGTCTATTTGGCTGGCTAACTAGCCTCTCAACCCTAGTAAACTGGCTGATGGGGATAGAGTCCCTAGTATGCACTGGATGATAGCTGGTATAATGCAGTAATTGGTTCCTATCTGTGGGCTTCGAGTATAATTCTGTGGTTAATGTACTCCCTTGTCTGTTTATTGTGACATCCAAAAACTGTATAGATCCCCTATCTTTATGTATAGTGTATGCAATATTCGGATGTGCTCCATTAATCTCTTGGTGGAACCGATCGAGTGAGTCCGTGTCGCCCCTCCATATCACAAATATATCATCGATATAGCGCCACCACACCACAACGTGTGTGGTGAACGATATACGACGATAGATGTTATCCTCCTCATGCCTAAGCATAAAGGAGTTTGCATATGAAGGGGCGACATTTGAACCCATCGCGGTTCCCCTGAGCTGTAGGTAATACTTGTCCTTAAATCTGAAATAGTTCTCACACAGGATAATTTCCAAAAGTTTCAAAAAGAATTCCACTTCCTCTTTCCCATATTGTTTACTTTCCCTTAATAATATAGCACAAGCTTCAACACCATCTCTATGTGGTATGGACGTATAAAGTGAGGACACATCAAAGGTAACTAGTAACAATTCCTCAGTTTCTTCTACTTGTACAGACCTCAATTTGTCTAAGAAATGGTTGCTATCTTTTATATATGATTTCCCTTGCTGTACCAATGGTGCAAGGATCCTGTCCAACATGGAGGCCATAGGGCAGAACAAGGAACCTATGCTCGCCACTATAGGCCGACCAGGTGGTTGGACAAGATCCTTGTGTATCTTGGGCAGCGTGTATAGTACTGGGGTAACCGGTTAATCAACCACTAAAAAATCTCTTAACAAAGAATAAAAAACAGAAATGAGACCAATGTTTATCCCATCATAGAAATACATATAGGTCATAGTCCCACACAGCGGTTGAATCCATTTCAGCTGGATGTGGATTTGTATGCTTTTTTTCGCAGAATAAGGTTGAAAACTCATTTCTCAGTTAATCCATATGTTGCAGTACAAACGACAGGGGAAACCCTGACTCTGGACTCTTTAGGTCTCCGCAGCAAAAGTAGGTTTGTGCCTCCCACCACTTACCCTGCTGTGGAAACGTATATTAAACAAGTTAAAAAAGATATTAATGAGCAGTGTCTGGGATCTGATGGTCGTAAGGCACCTGCTAATTTGACTGCTGATGAAACTATTGCACTTAATAATTTGAAAACTCGCTCTGACATCACAATTAAACCCTCAGACAAGGGAGGGGCGATTGTGGTATTAGACACTGGATACTATGAATCTGAAATACTAGGACAATTGGCAGACAGTTCTGTATATCTGGAATTAGGGTATGACCCTGTGTTTCGTATAAAGCGCAAAATTTGGGATTTTCTATCCAAGATGGTTACTAAGGGGACCATCTCCATTGAATTAAGAGATTTTTTAGTGGTTGATAAACCGGTTACCCCAGTACTATACACGCTGCCCAAGATACACAAGGATCCTGTCCAACCACCTGGTCGGCCTATAGTGGCGAGCATAGGTTCCTTGTTCTGCCCTATGGCCTCCATGTTGGACAGGATCCTTGCACCATTGGTACAGCAAGGGAAATCATATATAAAAGATAGCAACCATTTCTTAGACAAATTGAGGTCTGTACAAGTAGAAGAAACTGAGGAATTGTTACTAGTTACCTTTGATGTGTCCTCACTTTATACGTCCATACCACATAGAGATGGTGTTGAAGCTTGTGCTATATTATTAAGGGAAAGTAAACAATATGGGAAAGAGGAAGTGGAATTCTTTTTGAAACTTTTGGAAATTATCCTGTGTGAGAACTATTTCAGATTTAAGGACAAGTATTACCTACAGCTCAGGGGAACCGCGATGTGTTCAAATGTCGCCCCTTCATATGCAAACTCCTTTATGCTTAGGCAGGAGGAGGATAACATCTATCATCGTATATCGTTCACCACACACGCTGTGGTGTGGTGGCGCTATATCGATGATATATTTGTGATATGGAGGGGCGACACGGACTCACTCGATCGGTTCCACCAAGAGATTAATGGAGCACATCCGAATATTGCATACACTATACATAAAGATAGGGGATCTATACAGTTTTTGGATGTCACAATAAACAGACAAGGGAGTACATTTACCACAGAATTATACTCGAAGCCCACAGATAGGAACCAATTACTGCATTATACCAGCTATCATCCAGTGCATACTAGGGACTCTATCCCCATCAGCCAGTTTACTAGGGTTGAGAGGCTAGTTAGCCAGCCAAATAGACGTGATCAACAGTCAAATGACATGTATAATAAGTTTCTTGTACGTGGGTACCCGAAATATGTCCTGGATAGGGCCCAAGCTAGGGCAAGGAAAACTAAGGTTCATCGTAAGGATAAAGAACAGTCTATACCATTTGTCACTCATTATAATCATCGTAGTAATATGGTGACTAACATTCTCCGTAAACATTGGGGGATTCTTCAATCCTCATATCCTGAAATTCAAGAATTTGGACGACCCCTATTAGTGTCATATAGAAGGGGGAGAACATTAGGTAGTAGTTGGTTCATTCTGATACGAAAGAAAATCAGGTTTTGACACAAACATATATGGGTACAAAATCGCGGGGGATGTTCCCTTGTTTAACATGTTCCCAATGTTGTTGTGTACATAAGGGTACAATATTTGAGCATCCGACCACGGGTCGTAAATATACTCTAAGGGGGTACTATACGTGTTTGACTAAATTTGCTGTTTATGTGTTAATTTGTCCATGTGGTCTCCTCTATGTGGGGGAGACCACATTACAAATAAAAACACGTATATCCCAACACAGATCTACAATTAGGAAGGGCAATGTGAAGCTGCCAGTCTCTAAGCATTATGTGGAGAAAGGACACAAGGATACAGATTTGAAATATATGGTTCTGGAATGTGTACCCTCCCCCAGACGGGGGGGGGGTGATAGAGAGCTATTGCTGAGGAAAAGAGAGGTATGGTGGATACACCAATTAAACACATTGGCCCCAAATGGGCTTAATAGAGACTATGACCTATATGTATTTCTATGATGGGATAAACATTGGTCTCATTTCTGTTTTTTATTCTTTGTTTTGTTTCTTTTTAGCTGGATTTGGATATGCAGTGGACTAACGCTGAGTTGTTATATGCCTGCATGGATAACATTAAGCAATTAAGGGGTTAATGTGTGAGGATCGTTAATGATGTCATGTCTATATGTAACTTCCTGTGTTACCTTGTATAAATAGGTGTAAACCAATGCTTGTTACTTGAATGCTGCCCTTGGCTTGAGAAAGGGGTTTGTATACCCCGAAACGTCGCCCTATGGACTTTGGTATGTTTTTCTACAATATATATCTTTTTTTGCATACAAAACTTGGAGTGCTGTGTCAGTTTTTATTTTTTCTATGATATTGGCTACTTTGGCAGTGCCTTTTTGACTACTTGCACCCAGAAACCAAGAGGGTTGTGCGGCAATATCTCTTTTTATATATATATATATATATATATATATATATATATATATATATATATATATATATATATATATATATATAACAGGTTAGGTATTTTTGTAGTGTGAATGTTTGACGTTTTCATAGCATAGAACCTGTTTAATTAACAGTATAATTTTATGCTTTATTTTGTGTCTTCAATATGTTTATTGTTGCCCCAATGAAACCCAGAAAATATTGATGATAGAAAAGTGGGAAAAAAATAAAAGAGAGAAAAATATTTGAGGAATGAAACCCAAGTTACAACTATTTCAGAATATTATGATACACTGCTTTCTTTTCCAGCCGCTAAATGTTGCAACTGGGATAATTTGCTACAGAAAATAGACATAGCAATATATATATATGAAAGGAGGAACTCTAAAAATAGCAATTGCCAACAGCAAGTACAGTAAATTCATGTATCAGACTTTTTGTACGGACAAATAATCTAATAGGTAAACTAATCTTAATGTGTTTTCAGTTTGCTCAGAACATGCAATTGTGCAATACTGGCAATGACCCACAAACATACACACATTCAGATACATACAGTATATAGTAACATAAAAATGTCATTGACAGCTGCAGTTCTGAATACAAAAATAGAGCTGGCTATAATTTTCAGTCTCAGTGTCTTCTCCCCTTCATTTTACGCCCATTGGCCAATATGTAATACTCTAGATTGCTTTAATAGTTTAGTCTGGTCTTTAAATTTTGCTTTCCTGTTTCAGTGGAAACCTAGGCCTATGCTATTGAGTTCTGAGTTCTGTCCCATGAGTTGCTCATCACAGGTGGTAGTCAATACTGTGTCTTTTAGAAGGACAGCAAAACACAATGCAACTAAATGTTTTACTTATTTTGACAGTAGGATATGTCCTCACTCCTAGTGACTTACTTCTAGGCCCAAACATGCTTAGAAAATTAAATGTAATCAAGAATGGAATTTTATAGAGACTTTTACACAGGTCATCTTCAGACAAGTTTCAGTTTTCTTAATTAAAAATGTACATATAACTAAAATTAAATATAATAAAATAAAAATGTTCAGCAGTGTACTATCATAAAGATATGGTGAAGAAATTTCATACTTGTAATAGCATATTTAGGGTATTGGCTGGTGCACATTATAAAGTCATAATGGATTTTCCAAACATCATTCTTTTGTCTATATAATTCAATACCTGCTGTACAACACATATTGTAGGTTTTCTTATGACAGGATCCATAACTGGTGACCAAATTCCTTCAGGCACCTGTCCCGTGCATGCTCTGATTTTTTTTAACAATTGTTGGTTTTGGAAGGAACTTGGCTTACAGGAGTCCATCTTGTAAGCCCATCATTAAGGAATTGCATTTGAGCTTCTCATAAAAATTGCTCATTAGTTTCCTGTCTGGACATGGTTTGCCATTAAGAAGGCTGCTTAGGTATTCTATAAAATCAATTGCTTTTGAAGAAAACATTTAGTTTTAAAAAAGGAAAGAGAAATTTCTGGTTAATTTCTGGAAGATCATACCTTATGTTTCCAAGACTAGATATATAGAATTTAAACCCCTTTCTTCAAATGTTTTAACCATTCTTCCCATAACAATTTGTAATTGAGGGCATCTGGCTCATATATTTCTTAGGGAAGTTGATGCATTTTCCATAAATGATTACATTTACTTGCAATCTTGCTATTATGATAAAATACATCCATGCACAATCTTAAGTAACTGTTTTATTTAATATATGCAGAGAAAGAAAGAGAAGAGTTGTTAAAGTGTAAGTTAATATATATTTTAAATTAAAAAATAGGTTATGACCTTATAAATACTAAAGTCATTGGGTACTTGACACTTTTTTATCTTCGTGATCTACTTCTCTTGGATGTAGATAAATGCCCTTTTAGTCTCTGACCTTTCTCAAACTCTTTTTGTCCAGTTTAATGACACACTCATTGTGACATTTAATGCACTAAATATCTCTTTTATGCTGTGAGATATACAAGCAAAGAGAGGAATTTTCACTGTGTTCATTTTGATCTAGAGGGTTGCTGTGCAACTGCTGCATTGTTTTGTAGAAATAAAGCTTCCCATATTTGGCTTATTTGGTAATTGAATTTCACTTTTCAGCTTTCAATTATTTGAAAGCTTAAAACAAGAAACAGATACTACTCCCCACTGAGTAATAGTTAATATGAATATGCCAAAATACACTTTAGCAGGTTAGTTCAAATGGCAATCCCCAAAAGAAAAGAACACATTTGTGCAATTTGAATGTATTGAAGCTGCCACTGTCAAGGTACAGGAAAATAACATCAGTATCTCAGTGGAGCCTATAATTCCCATAAATGAAAACTAAATTAGAATGTCTAATAAAAACACACATTGCAATGAATGTAGATATTCTGATGCAGGTGCTTGGAAAATATGGTTCTCAAAATGAATCTACAATTTACTTCCAGCAACCACTATTAATATTATGGAGTAGCTTGCAAATTTATGGCAGCCACTGGTTAAAATAAGGGAATTTAACGTTTATGACTGTCAGACACATCAGAAGCTGTCTCCAAAAAAGTCAGTGGCAAGACATATTGCAATAAATATCTTTTTTATGAAGACTATTCTCAGACATTTCCCAAAGAAAATCTTTTGCTGGAGGACAATTCTTTTAAGAGAGATAATTCTCAAAATTTCCCAAGAAAAATATTTAGCAGGGAAACACTTCTCGGGCTTGAGAAAAGTCCTAGTCATGATTAGTAAAAATGAAATAAACACAGTACAATGGGCAATTTTGGATGCAATTCACCGTATTTTTTGCATAATACAATTTTTTTCCCTTAGTTTTAGCATTAATGTAGCCAAGTGCAGTGCTGCAAGAGTGTAATCTCCATTGCTTACCAGTAATATGACGTGCATTTTTCACTCGAGGGGGCAATCTTCCAGAATTTGTATTTTTGATTTTAGGACCGATTATTGAGAGTGATTCGGCTGATTAAGATTTAGGACCAATTCATTGGCGTATAGTGACGCATCCTAGATCGCTTAATTTGAGGTCCTGTACTTCAGTAGAAAATAGTATCATGATAGCTAGTTGCTCCATGGCCAACAAGCAATCAAATGTTTGATTTAATTGTTCTAACTAAACATAACCAAAATAAAATGGTCAGAGACACCTATGACTAAGTGCCGGAGGGTACGAAACACGTAAGGTGGGCCATGTGGGGTCAGTATGTATCAAACTGTTTAATGTGAACTAATAAATAATTTATTTTTACTAAAAATAAGCCTTGGGACATATATCTTTTGATATAATTTTTTGTGTGTCGGCTGCCTTTGGAACTGGGGCATTTCCCTCTGGCTTTGTTAAAGATTCACAGAAATCAGATGTATGGACTCCCGATTAGAAAAAAACAAAAGAAAATGGTAACTGGTTGCCATTATTTACTGTACCTTGATAACTTCTGTTAATTTTACTACATAATCATTTTAATGGCTGGAAGAATGACAATAATCACATTAGTTTTTTAACATCTTTATTAAAGTTATATTTTTAAGGGCTATGTCACACATAAAACTCTGCTTGATTATACTTGCAGTTTCGCTTAAAACTTTGCTACTTACAGCAGGCCACTTATGGGTAGCAAAGAGATCACTGCATGTCTCTGACCCATGATTACCATGTTTTTGGGCAATTCATGGAGTTTAAACTGAGCATTTGTAGAGCAGGCACTCAAATAAGGCAATTGTCCAGCTAGGCAAATAAAATCAAGCGAAGACTTTATTTATGTACATATAGACGTAGCCTTTTATGGAGTTTCCCACTGATGTGAACGGTAAAATAACCCATACTGAAAAACGGGCATGTGACCTTGTCCTTACATAACAAAAGCATAAGATATATAGGAATATATGTTCTTTAACTATCTTAATTACATGATATATTACTAATGTTATCCATGATGGAGATAATAGAAAGCTGCCAGAGTCTGTATTCAACTGTTACTGCAACAGTTACATTCTGTATCATATCTGCATGGGATAAATTGCAAAATAAAAATGAATAGATGGGTAAAAACAATGAAACCCACATGCATTTTATTAAACTATGCATGTGATTCAGTTACTTGTCATTTACTTAGCAAACTATGTCTGGCCAAAGTGCAGAGAGCAGAGTGAGCATTTTAGCTTGAACTCCACAACGAAAGATTAGTGCCAAGTTCAAGGTGTGTAAAAACAACTTCCTTGATGATGTGACTTCCAAACATCTGGTGCCTTCACTAATCCAGTTCAGACAGTACCTGTTAATCTTTCCTTCACCTTTTTAACACCACTTTAGATGTTCTGTTCTGGCATAACAGATTTGAAGTACTATTTTACTGCTAAGAATGCATTAAGCTCACACCCATGCTTACATTTTAAACAGTCTATCCCAGTAGATCCTACTATCATTTAATATGGCATAAATCACACAACTTGCCAGATCAAACTCTTCACATACAAGCTGCAATGCAATTTCAAATGCTTTATCTCTGCCATCTTTTCTCTCAGTGGAATGTGATTGATCATTTGAGTTCACATTTAGGAGTAGGATAGAACCTGATGTAATATCAGTGCAATCAAATGCACCCATTCTAAGATTATATATAAGAAAATATATGTGCATATTATTAAAAAAAAGAATTTCTCCCTTTAAAGGGAACCCATGTTTGGAGGGAAGGGTTGCCTCATCTCGTGCAAGCCATTTACCACTAGAAGTACAGTGTAGTAAGAAAAAACATTCAGCCCCTCCCCAATGCTTTTCCTGCTGATTGCAATGAATTGTGGGAAAGGTAGCGTTGGTTTTATATTAATCCAACAACAATATTTGCTTGCAGCACACCACTTACTTATTGCTGTAGGTGCATTCAAATCCCAGACTGCTTCCAAGTCAAACGTATCATCCAGACTGCGTATAGGGATGAAGCACACCAACTTTTGTTCCGGTAATTTGCATTATTCACATTTTATTGCAGAAATTCAAAGCACTAGCCTTCAGGGACGAACCCCATCCTTCCTGGGTTTTGAGATACTATATGTTACAAAATGTCAGTATACAGTATTCCCCTTGTAAGCAAGGAACATCATTGAAAAACAAAATGTGTGTGGTTCAATAGAAGTGTTGGTGTTGAGGTGGGTAAGAAAAAGTGCTTAATCGATATGGAAAAGGGTATTGCAGGATCCAAAATTATTTTTTAAATATGTAAATAGAAAAAAATGAAGCAGGAAGGGGTGGGACCCTGAATATCAGAGGGGGTCAGTTGGTTGATGAAAACAGAAAAAAGTAGAGATTCTAAACTGTTATTGTCTACACAAATGAGGAACCAATTAATGAAGATTTCCTTCTTAATAGTCCCAATTCTAGTGGTAGAACTAATGATGCATGGTTCACACATGAGGAATTCAAAAGAGACTAGAACATGTTAAGATAAACGGGGACCGGATAGTATTCATCCAATGGTTGCAAAACCATTTTACTTTTTTTTTCAGGATTCATTGAGGTCTGGCATGGTGCCAAGGGACTGGCAAATTGCTAATGTGGTTCTGCTATTCAAAAACTGATCCAGTTTTCAGCCTCAAAACTATAGGCCGATTAGTCTGACATCAGTGGTAGGGAAGCTTTTCAAAAAGGCTATTAAGGGATAGGATACTGGACTTCATTGCAAATTATAATACTATATGAATTTGTGCCAGCATTGTTTTATGTGTAACAGATCTTGCCAGACTCATTAAATTTCTTTTTAAGAGAAGGTGAGCAGGGACCTCGATTCTGGGATGTCGGCTAAAGCATTTGATACAGTGCCACACAGAAGGTTACTGGTTAAATAAAGGCATGTTGGCCTGGAACATAGTATTTGTACCTGGATAGAGAACTGGCTAAAAGATAGATAACAAAGAGTGGTGGTAAATGGAACATTTTCTAATTGGACCAGTATTGTTAGTGGAGTACCGCAGGGCTCTGTACTAGGTCCCTTGCTTTTCAACTTGTTTATTAATGACCTGGAGGTGGGCATTGAAAGTATTGTTTTTATTTTTGCAGATGATACTTAATTGTGCAGAACTATAGGTTCCATGCAGGATGCTGTCACTTTGCAGAGTGATTTGACTAAATTGGAAAACTGGGCAGCAAACTCGAAAATGAGGTTCAATGTTGATAAATGCAGGTTATGCTTTTTGTCAAAAATAATATAAATGCAAGTTATACACTAAATGGCAGTGTGGTTAGAGTTTCCCCAACTGAGAAGGATCTAGGGGTTTTTGTAGATAACAAGTTGCCTAATTCTGGGCAGTGTAATTTTTTGGCTACAAAAGCAAAAAAAAAAAAAAAGTTCTGTCTTGCATAAAAAAGGGCATAAACTCAAGGAATGAAAACATAAATTTGCCTCTTTATAGGTTCCTGGTATAAATGAGTTGGAGAGAGTGCAGAGATGTGCAACCAAACTGGTTAGAGGGATGGAAGATTGAAATTATGAGGGTAGACTGTCAAGGTTGGGGTTCTCTGGAAAAAAGGCACCTGCGAGGGGATATGATTACACTTTAAAGTACTTTAGAGGACATTCTAGACAAATAGCAGGTGATCTTTTTACCCATAAAGAGGATCACCGTACCAGAGGCCACCCCTTCAGACTAGAAGGGCGAAGTGACTAACGTTAGGGAAAATTCACCAGCATGACGTCATTTCGTTACTTCACCGATTTCCGAACGGGTGCAGGTGTAACTTCACTAGCGTAGGAGATGCTCTCTAACGCCAGGTGAATTTTCACTCTGGCGAGTGTACGTAACTACGCAAATTCACTAAGATGTGGGTTTTACTGAACGTTTCCTCTTGCACCAAATGTGCCTTCACCACCTCAGACCAGGCGAAGTGCAATAGAGTAGATAGGACCTCCTCAAAAAAAAGTTTAACATTTTTCTAATTCCCAAAAAACGCTGGTGACTTTTCAGTTTTTCAGGGTGATAGGCTGCAAAAGATCGTCATTTTTTTTTATGGTACCCAGCTTCCCCCCCTACATTTCCTTACATATGGCAAATAAACTATACACTGGGCTCATGTGTAGGGCATTATAACAACTCTATTTTCGTTTATTAAGGTTCCCTGGGCTTGTGTAATGTAATGTATTTGCTGCAACATATAGGTCCATTGAAATTTAACTTACCGCCGTATGCAAATTAGCCAACGCTAACGCAACTTTGCTTGCAGAATTAACGTTAACACAACATCGCGATCGTTCGGCGCCCTGGATGTAACTTGGCATTTTAGTGAATCAGTGTTGTCCTGGCGAATTTTCGCCTGGCAAAGTGTGGTGATGTGTGCGAAGCCGTTGCTGGCAAATTTTTTGCCCCAGTGAGGCAGTGAGGCGAAACAAGGCGAAAAAAATCGCCCATCCCTAATCATGTAGCATCTTTAAAGAGCAATGTGAAGCCTGTAAACTATGACATTATGTTGGTAAGTAACGCAGGTATAACCCTACTGATCAGCATATTTCTAAATGTCAGTATTCATATTAACTAATTTCAGCTTTCTAATCAGTATTGAGTTACACAAATCCATTTTTATATTTGCTGTGTCATTCGTTTGTACAAAATGGCATTTCCTGCTACAGTTCAAGGAATGTGTGGGACAATACCGGTCATATAAACAACGGCTCACTGAATCTACATAAAACACTTTAACAAGACAATAAGCAGCTGCGCCTGAGTAACCTGCTGGTGCACTTATAAGCCGATTGGAAAACATTTATGTCAAGCGAAAGTATATTCTGTCTATACAAAGAGCACAATATAATATGGTTGAAAGGGCCAAGCTGTATAATTTAGGATGGGATGGCTAATTGTCAGACAAAACATTACCCTCAGTTTATGGCAGGATTCCTTAGAACTTCTCCTAAAAAAAAAATCTAGAATTGAAATACGGAAAGTAATCATGGAACAATAAGCCATCAGACCATTTATTTCCATTCTTCTTTCTACATAGAGATGCATCCTTTACTGTAATCCACCTCTGTATTTTCTGATTTCTTCAAGGGCAACCTTGGGTTAAAAAAACAATGAGACTTGTTTTTCCAGATAAGGGTTTTTGTGTAATTTATTACACTATGCATCATAATCTATTAAATAGTCTTATTATTATTATTATAAAACATTAGTTCCTAAACTGTGGGGCTAGTACCCTAGTTGAGGTGGGCAATATGCTAGAAGCAGTAGCAGGTTGGTCCAACCTGAAGGTTTTTTTAGGTAAAATCTTGAGAAAATGCTTATTTCTGCTTTTAGATACCCTTAGCTTGAGCTATTTTGGTTAAAAATAAAGTACACTTTGTAATAAATTGACATAATTCCAATTTAGTTGTTCAGTAAAACACATAGCCCGTGCTAATTTGTGTGAGAGAAAGAACTCATACTACCTACAGTGCCCAGAAAATGCCCAAGGTCAAAGAAAATACCCAGTGGTTAAAGTAAGCAAATTTAGTTGATCCACGAGAACGGTATCTAATTCAATTAAGTTTTAGATATGATCTTGGTTTAAAATGTTCATATAGAACACATCTGAAGAAAAACAACAGTAGGCACTCGTTTTCCAGATATACATTTTTATATGTAATTTTATGTGGCATGCCTAAAATCCAGAAAATTTCATTGGATCGTTGAATCTGAATTATTTTGCCATGGAAACATGCTATGTGGCTTAACCTCAGTTAAAAAGCAATGTCTTGTTATTACAGAGCAGTGGGTTGAAACTGTGAGGCTAAAGAACATTTACTTTTTATTTTAAAGTCCAGGTCTTACAACAAGAATCACCTATGCTCTGTTTATGCTTATTCTGTTAGGAGAAGGTGCATTTTATTGTCTGTAATTCACTTCCCATAAAGCCTCATAAAGCAGCTCTTTCCCTGTTTGCCAGTCTGCTTCTTAACTATCCCACTACATCCTTAAATATAAACATTTTTAACCATCAAATATATATACAGTAAAATAGTGTCTGGCCGGCAGCTATGTGAACTCTCTCATACACTGTAACTCATATAGTGGTCTTTTTACTCTTGATATACAAAAATTACTTTTTTCTTCTGGTTAAATGTTTTTAAAATGTAAAGGAATTTAAAGGAAATTTACACCCCTATTAAATATTTTTTTAAATCTCTAAATAATTTCAGTTTAGTAGCCTTTTTAAAAAAAATCACAATGTATTAACTAGTGTGAGGACCCACTGTCTAAAATGTCTAGCTTTATGTGGATGTAGAAGTCCCACCGCATCTTCAAACACTGGGCTGTCTGGGTCAAAACAAGACAGCTTGCAACCCTAAACTTAACATCTGTATGCCCAGAAAATCAGGTTGGTTTTGGTTGATGGCTTTGCTCCCCCCAAGACACCCAACAGCCCAATGTCGATGAAGACATTTACCAAAAACTTAAATGCAGATTGTCTTAAAATCCTGCTTCATCCTATATCATACTAAAATTGGTGTTAATGTGAACTACCCCTTTAAGTTTAGGGTGCCTACTTTGGAGTGTTGGGATGGCAAAGTATCAGTTTTTGAGGAAGGTGTATCAGGTAACTACAAGGTATATATGTAACATTATATGACACATCATTATAACAATTATTTTGTGTAAGCATAGTAAATTATTATTATAATCCACAGTATGGAATACCTTGTTATAGCTCTGTTTTTCGCATATCCTGTTTTTTTAATTGAAGCCTTTCAAACACTTTGAATAAGAGACCTCAGAATTTTCATAGGGCATTCCTCTCACTGTTGTTTCAGCAATGCCCTATGCTTAGCCCCTGCAGATTTTTGACTGTTAATTAGAACACAATGTATTTATATCAGATATGACTGTTTGTTCATATTATAATTTAAATTGGAACACAGTGATCTTAAAAATGTAGGCTGCCAAAGTTTTATGTTGAAAACTATGAACATTGCTCACATACTTAATTTATATCCGTACCTACTAAGGAATACGTTTAATCATCAAACCCTTCCTAAAATGTAGGATTAATGCATATCATTATCTCTTAAAGGAACTGTACACATTGTAATCTTATGTTTAAGAGATGGCTTTGGTTTGAAATACTCAAATTGATTCTTAAGGGGTTTACTTAACAGATAACTAATTCAAATAAGGCTGCATTCAATCCAGGACAACATTTTGCATCCAGCCAAATACCAGAACTTTTTGTAGGCTTTGGTGTAGGTCAAATCCTTTAAATGGCTAGTTCACCATGATGTAGAAAGTAATAATCTTAGCCGCTCGGGTCAGTAACCCCAATGGAAACCAGGAAAGAGGCAGAAGAAGAAGAGGACAAATGATTTAAAAAACTACAAAAAAAAAATCAGTTTATTTGCCCTGATAAATTCCTGTCATTGAGAAAGTAGCATTTTAAAAAGGTAGCTAGTATTGACATTTAGAGGCCCATTTATCAACATTCTAATTTTAGTTGTGAAACCATGAATGGCAAGTAATTTATTATAGCCTAATATAAAAAGCACAAATGAATTAAAATGTGGAAGAAATCAGAATAATTATACAAAAACCTAGAAATTCTCGAATTTTTGGTGCAAATACAAATGAAAAAAGTCACAATAAACTCAGGTGTCCATATCCCCTGTTCCTCACTTAGGGCGCACCTCACGTTGTTGTTCACTCCTCCACATGCTGGTCTCCGATCCGGCCAATTATGTAGTCCATGCTGCAAAAAAAATTTATGGAGTATATCCAAACAGCCGATCCTTAAAATCAAAAAGCTTTATTCCAGGTTACATTTTAAATAAACATACTTCCTGTTCTATGACAGTATGGTCATCTGACGCGTTTCATGACGCGTTCTGGCACTTCATCAGAGGTGGTGTCAGCAGTTGCTCTAGCTTTATATAACTGTGTCCATTAAAAACATCAATTACATTTAAAATTTGAAAACAGATTGGATGTATTGAAAGTGGATCGTTTTCTGGACAAGGAGATGCTGGACAGCATAAAGTTTGTATTTGGACGAGGAAGGACCATATTCAATGATGTCTCACCCAGTCTATATCGTTCTAAAAAACAGATAAAAAAAGATGGGTCAGATTGGTTAAAAAGGAATGAAAGTTAAAAATGTGTAAGAAACTGATGTAAAGTGTGCAAACACATATTAATACTGACCACATTTAAAAGTAACATAACAGGAGACATATTCCCAATTAAAAGTTATATTAATTGTGATTCTAGAGGGATCATATATTTAGCCACTTGCAGTTGTGGCAAACAATATGTGGGTAGAACCTATAGAACCTATAGATCCCTAAAAGAACCTTATACCAATTGATTTGGAGAAACTTGAGCAGGATAATTTAAGTAACAGAATTTCAGCAATAGGGAAACACATTATGTATGAACATCATGGAGATTTTACAAATCACAGTAAGAGGTGGAGATTAGTGATGTGCAGGTCAGGGTTTCCCTGACCCGCACCCGACCCTAACCCACCCTGCTAATACCCGCGCCTGCCCGCATCCTGGGGTCCTTTTATAGAGCCGCGCCGCCACACCCCACTGATGACGTCACAATGACGCCACAAAAGGGGCGGGGCGAGCAGACGCGACACTATAAAACAGGAAGTCGGATGCCAGCATTTGAAGGTGGCGGGCGGGGAGAGCAGGAGAAGAGCTCAACCCGCACCTGCTGCCACCTGCGAGGAGCACTGCTAGGTTGACCCGAACCCATGGGTATCGGGTCGGCCCGCACATCACTAGTGGAGATATACACAAAATTTTTGACCAAAGAGAAGTATATTGGATATTTACCCTTAAAACACAATACCCACTAGGATTGAATAGTGATTGGGAGGTATCCTGCTTTTTCTAATAAATGCAATACAAAGTAAAGTTTAAATTACATATCTTGCCTAAAAATGCTGATAGGAATACATTGCAACATTGCTTGAATTGATATGACCTGTTTCTATGCAAAAAGTTGCTTTTAACTTTAATTGATGTTTCTAATGGACACGGTTATATAAAGCTAGAGTAACTGCTGATATCACCTCTAATGAAGTGCCAGAACGAGGCATGAAACGCGTCAGGTGACCACACTGTCATAGAACAGGAAGTATGTTTCTTGTGGAGCCCTGTTCACTGTTTTTAAAATGAAACCTGGAATAAAGCTTTTTGATTTTAAGGATCGGCTGTTTAGATACACTCAAACTTTTTTTGCTGCATTGACAAATGAAAAAAGGCCAAAAACCTCTAAAAGCTTAAATTAAAAAAAGATTTTACAACTGGAAAAGGACAAATTTCAGTGACTTCTACATGAACTCGACTGGTTTTAAATGGTGAAGTTTTGTATTTGTGTGTTTTGTTTTGTTTTTTCATTTAATAAATTATGAATTTTTTGTGGTCATAATAATCCATGAATTTTAGTGGTATAAAATACAATTTGTAAAAAAGAATCATTAAATAAAACGTTTCTTTCTTCCTTTTTTATTCTCAAAAGCCATGTGAACATATATAGATAGTATAAGATAGTAGGAGTCATGTAATAAATGTTGCAGTGTTTGTATTAGGTTTAGTGAATCACAGCTGATGCTTTTATTACAAAGCCCAACTAAATTTGATGCTATACACTTGTATTCTCTTTAATTTCCCTTTGTTGTGAAAATATTTATTTTATGAAGCCATGCAGTTTATTTAGTATAGTTTAGAACTACTGTAGCTATCAGGCCTCTATTAGATCACTATATATGGGAAAAATAAAAAAGCAAACCCATTAATAACCAATTAGCAATCCTGCACCTCACCAATCTTGTATAGTAAATAGTTAGACAGAAGTTTCCAAATTTTATTCTTATATGATTAAAAATGAAGGGAATCAGTTAAAAAAGGGGTGATAACATGTTATGCCAAGAGGCCCAATTATCAACATTCTGATTTAAAGGAAAACTATACCCCCAAAATGAAGACTTAAGCAACAGATAGTTCATATCATATTAAGTAGCATATTAAAGAATCTTACCAAACTGGAATATATATTAAAGTAAATATTGCCCTTTTACATCTCTTGCCATGAGCCACCATTTTGTGATGGTCTGTGTGCTGCCTCAGAGATCACCTGACCAGAAATAATTCAACTCATACTGTAACAGGAAGAAGTGTGGAAGCAAAAGACACAACTCTGTCTGTTAATTGGCTCATGTGACCTAACATGTATGGTTTGTTGGTACGTTTGTGAGTACAGTGAATCTTACGATCCCAGGGGGCGGCCCTTATTTTTTTAAATGGCAATTTTAAAAATGGATCCACAACCCATTTGTATATAAGCCACACGTTCTGGAATAGAGTCAAGGTGGAATATCCTGAGATCGCCACAAAGGCACTGAAAACCCTGCTTCCATTTCCAACATCCTACCTTTGTGAAGCAGGGTTTCCTGCAGTGACAGCAACCAAAATGAGATTACTGAGCAGACTGGATTACTGAGAACACTGTCACCCATCACCCCAAGATGGGACCATCTAGTTGCAGGGAAACAAGCTCATGTCTCCCACTGATTCTGTATTAAGTTGTATTATATTTTCTATATTTAAGTGTAGTAATAATAATAATATAAATGAAGTGCATAATGTAAAATGTAATTGTTTTATTATATAACAATTCTCCCCCCCCCCGGTCCTTGAAAAGATGGTCTTACTTGAAACCGGTCTCTGGGGCAAAAAAGATTGGGACCCCTGATTTAATAAGTCTAATTAAAAGATAAATAAACAGGAACATCCCTTTTGTTAAATGAATGTTATCTTCCTGGAGCCTGAATGTCATTGCCACTGTTTATTCTTTAGTCTTTTTAGAAATTATTAACAAAAGCCATTTCTTAAAATAGTGCAACATTATTGTAATCATGCTGTTTGCATGTTATGTTTATGTATGATTTGTGTGGCACACTATGGCCACCTGTACACCAAGTTAAGAAGCATGTTAGTGCCCCTACAAATTATTTTTAAATAATGATAACTATATCTTCAATATTGCATAGGTTTAAGAACAATTGTTTTTTGTATTATGTTGCCCCTTTAATAAAAGTGTATTTTGGTTTTCTGCAATTGCTATAACTAATATGATATTGATAATTACATTACAAGACACTAGCCTTTTCCTCACAAAATCAGAGACTATCTGCGGCCATTAAATTTGACTTTGATCTGGAAGGCTTGCATTCTGAGAATCTAAATGCAAAGATATTTGCTTGTACAGTAATAGAAATAATATTCTGGAGATATAAATAAAAATATGATTACATAGTTGGGTTTATTGTGAGATCTGGCTGTGCATGGTAGGGGGATGCGCGAACACAGATTTGGCAGAAATTTGCACTTGACCTCAAAATAGCCATCTTTATGCATTTCTGCTAAACCTGTTATTTTTTTATTGTTCAGACATGAATAGTAAAAAGAACTTTCTTCAGCAAACAGATTTGAATCCAAAGTATATGCGTGTTGGCAGACTAACCAAATATTTGATTTGATTTCAATTTTTTTTCCAACTTTGGAATGCAAAGCTTTTATTGAATGATGTATTTATTTTTGTGCTATTTTTGTTAAAGTTATGGTATCTATATAGCCTGATCACAGTTTGGATCACATAACATTTTAAAAAGTCCTGCCTGGGTCTGGGTTTCCTTAAATTCAATTGTAACATAACAGAAATATTAAACCAAACAGTTGAAAAATATCAAGGAACACAGAAAACAAATATCTTAAAGGGATCCTGTCATCGGAAAACATGTTTTTTTCAAAATGCGTCAGTTAATAGTGCTACTCCAGCAGAATTCTGCACTGAAATCCATTTCTCAAAAGAGCAAACAGATTTTTTTATATTCAATTTTGAAATCTGACATGGGGCTAGACATTTTGTCAATTTCCCAGCTGCCCCTGGTCATGTGACTTGTGCCTGCACCTTAGGAGAGAAATGCTTTCTGGCAGGCTGCTGTTTTTCCTTCTCAATGTAACTGAATGTGTCTCAGTGAGTCATGGGTTTTTACTATTGAGTGTTGTTCTTAGATCTACGAGGCAGCTGTTATCTTGTGTTAGGCAGCTGTTATCTGGTTACCTTCCCATTGTTCTTTTATTTGGCTGCTGGGGGGAAAAGGGAGGGGGTGATATCACTCCAACTTGCAGTACAGCAGTAAAGAGTGATTGAAGTTTATCAGAGCACAAGTCACATGACTTGGGGCAGCTGGGAAATTGACAATATGTCTAGCCCCATGTCAGATTTCAAAATTGAATATAAAAAAATCTGTTTGCTCTTTTGAAAAATGGATTTCAGTGCAGAATTCTGCTGGAGCAGCACTATTAACTGATTCATTTTGGAAAAAAATTTTTTTCCCATGACAGTATCCCTTTAAATAGCAGAATCTACTCAATGTATTGTATGTTACAAGAACTATAGTAATTATCATTACATAGTATTATTTTACATTTAATGCAAACATCAAACACTCAGTTACAAATGCAGTAAAGTATGCAAAGTGCCCACAACACTGTGTTTTTCCCCCAAGAACTCGCAGTCATATATGGAGTTACGCCCAATGTTTCAAAACAAACACAATTGGGTATCCAAATCTCAGGCAAGTTGTGTTTAACATTTATAGAACACTGAGCAGAGCTAAAATGACATGTGCTTCTTTTGGTGAAAGTATTCTGCAGCTATTGACACAAACCATGGTAACCCTATAATTACTGCCACATTCATGGTTGTACCTGCAATATTCAGGGTGGCTCCAGGGTTACCAGCATCGGGTGTACTTATGAATGATACATAAGTGCACCTGAATGTATCCTGCACAGGATATATGTTTCAAAGATACTGTAATTTGCTGGGACTCCTTCAGGACTGTCATTGTGTCCGTCACCTAAAATGGCATTTGTTTAAGAAACTGCCTTTTACAAGATCTGTTGGTAACTATTCTTAACTTTACTTCCAAAAATTTCTAGACAAAAGTCATATGGGGCATTCTTCTTTATGAATAATAGTGACTTTAGAAGATCTTTGCCTACATACAGGGCAAGGACACTTGTAAGCCTTTTCATATTTATATTGTTTCATTAATTTAAATAAATCTGATAATCATGTCTGCAAATTTGCAGGTTCTTGTAGTATCCTAGTACTAAAACCCCCCTTAATGAGCTAAAAGTCTAAATTTGTCCCTAGAGTCATTTTATTCAAGTTACCATGTTCCTGGCAAATGTTGAAAGGCTACTTTAATGCCAACCTCAATGTCATTAATTAATACTGTTAAAATAAGTGACTCAAGGACAGAACCCTGAGGCAATCCTCTTACAGCACTGGTACACCTAGAGAATGTCCCATTAATCACAACTTTCTGCACTTTATCTGTCAGCCAGTTTTCCAAGTACAAATAGTTGGCCCAGGTCTGTACTGCATAATTATACCACGTGTGTTACCGGATGAAAAGATTTAAAAATTCCTATATACCATTTCCAATGCAATTCTTAGGTCTATGATTCGACTTGCCTCCTCATAGAAATGCAAACATCTACTGTATCTTGTCTATAATATTGTTATATAGAATATAATATTTTCTTCTAGAACAGATTTTTTTGTGCCCAAATCTACTTTAACATAGATAGACTGTGATTAACCTTATAGCTAACATTATTGTTTTGTTGACCTCTACTTTGCACTAACACTGGGATTCAAACATTACAGGGCTAATGTACAAATGCAGCCATAACTGTGGCTGCTTTAAAATGGATGCAACTTGTTGCATGAATTGATGCCTTTTATTAAGGGTATTTGCATCCAAAGGCTTTTTCACTTCTCTAAAATTCCACTGGGTACCAGTGTGCACTTATGGAGAGATCTATTTTTAGAAGGTATGTACTTGTACATGTCTTAGGAGTCTGGGCTAGTCCAATAGGATGCTGTTTCTTGTTTTTTTTATCATTGAACTGCAATAAAATCTGAATTTGTTGCCTAAAATGGACTCCATGGAAGAATGCCTTAACGATATCTATAATTTGAATTAACACTTATTAATAATGTGCTGACACATACAATGATGTTATCCTAATGCGCTTCTCTGTTTTGCATAGTACTCAACATCATACCAAAATATATTATAAACTGAAAATCCAAGAGTGGCTAAAATGTTAAATGTGTGTGTTTGCATATTTCGCCAAACAAAATAATAACAAAAGAATTATTTGCAGTGACTGCCTTTTAATGCCATTGCGTAAAGATGCCAACATTTGAACTAAAGTTTCTGTAAAAATGTCTTATTGAAAAGGCAGTAACATCAGTTGTGAGCCTTTAATTAAGTTTCTCAGTTGGAAATCCTTGAGAAGCTCCATCCAAAAAAAGTTAAAATGCCAACTGCACCATCTTCTTCTTTAAATAAAGAAGAAAAAAATACCTATTCTCTGGTTTGTTTTGTTCCTTTCTTTTATCACCCCTTTTTGAAGGACTATTTAATTGCATTTTGTAGCCATTGCCTGCTGAGCTTTCCCATTATCTTTGTCAGAACATTGCTCACTTCACTGCTTTAACCAATGGACTAAGTGACTAAAAGGACTATTATATGAGGAATTTAGGGACAATGCATGCATGGTTTTAGTAAATGTCTAAAATGCTTATGACAACAATACTGTAGATAACACTACAAAGAAGAAAAGACACAATATAGATAAAAAGTACTTTAAAATCCTGTCACCGAGGGCTCCATAGATACAATTTGAACTCTATGGGCTATGCAATATTTTTAACAAGAGGCTCTTTCCTAATAGCCAACTCTTTGCCTCATGTGCTGGAAGACTATGTCATGTATTTATAATACTTTCCATAAAGAAATGTTTCCTCATTATTAGTAGGGATGTAGCGAACGGCGGAAAAAATGTTCGCGAACATATTCGCGAACTTGCGTCAAAAATGCGAACGGTTCGCGAACGTCGCGAACCCCATTGACTTCAATGGGAAGGCGAATTTTAAAAGCTAGAAAAGACATTTCTGGCCAGAAAAATTATTTTAAAGTTGTTTAAAGGGTGCAACGACCTGGACAGTGGCATGCCAGAGGGGGATCAAGGGCAAAAATGTATCTGAAAAATACATTGTTGACACAGCGCTGCGTTTTGTGCTGTAAAGGGCAGAAATCACACTACGTCACTCAGGTGATGTTTCTGGACACGGAATGTGAAAAAGCTCACACAGCTAGGTGGCACTTGGTTAAAGACTGGGCAAACAATGCCTGCAAGGTCAACGTATACACTACAGCAGTGGATACGGAATATATTATTGCTGCTTGGAAAACGTCACTCAGGTGGTGTTTCTGGAGACGGTATTATTATTGATATTTAGACAGAATGTGAACAAGCTCACACAGCTAGGTGGCAGTTGTTTGAAGAACACACTGGGCAAACAATGCCTGCAAGGTCAACATATACACTACAGCAGTGGATACGGAATATATTATTGCTGCTTGGAAAACGTCACTCAGGTGGTGTTTCTGGAGACGGTATTATTATTGATATTTAGACAGAATGTGAAAAAGCTTGGTGGCAGTTGTTTGAAGAACACACTGGGCAAACAATGCCTGCAAGTGCACTACTATTGGTGCACTACTATGAAGAACAGCAAACAGCACTGGACACGTTAAAGAACAGTAAGATAAGTAAAATAAAAGAAAATATATATATGTATATTAAAAAAAAAAATTACTCTGGTTGGTGCTGAACTACTAGGAGCAGCACACCAGTCCCACTCCCCAACACAGCTAGACTAATAGCACTGGGCTCTTATAGTAGCAATGTAAAAAAACAAAAAAGAAAATAAAAGCAGTCCTTACAAGGACTATTGGGTTATTACAGCAGTCAGCAGATGAGATCAGAAGCAGTGCCCACAGCAGCTACATACAGAGCACTGCAGTAGAAGAAAGATTACTAGCCAGCAAAGCTACCTAACCTAAAATGTCCCTCAAATCCCTGCAGAGTTCTGTCCCTACAATACAGAGCAGTATCAAGTAGATTACTAGCCAGCAAAGTTACTATCAACTGTCCCTCAAATCACTAAACAGCTCTCTCCCTACACTAGCTCTTCCAAGCACACACAGGCAGAATGAAAAAACGCTGCAGGGCTTCAGTTTATATATGGAAGGGGAGTGGTCCAGGGGGTGTGGGGGTGGTCCAGGAGGGAGAGCTTCCTGATTGGCTGCCATGTATCTGCTGCTCTGGGGTGAGAGGGCAAAAATAAGCGCCAGCTAAGGCGAACCCAAATTGGCGAACGTCGCGCGACGTTCGCGAACATTCGGCGGACGCGAACAGTCGATGTTTGCGCGAATTAGTTCGCGGGCGAACAGTCCGCGACATCCCTAATTATTAGTATTATCCCTATTATATGGATGTTATTTAAAATTTCTGTGTATTTTTTTCACTCTAATAAATTCGAATATACTCACATGTGAATGTCTCATATTCGATTGAATAGTCCTGACCCGAAAATTCGAATCAAATTTGAATCGAGTTTTTCAACCGAAAAAAACTCGAATGTCAGGAAGTCAATTAGCATGTTCACATGGTACAACGGACCTCTGCTATTGACTTGTAAATTAACTCGGCTGGTTTTAGGTGGCAAAAATTTGAATTAGAACTGTTTCCATGGTCGAAATGTGATAAATCTCACATTCGTATATACATTCGAATTGGGGGATTAAAATCTGAATGTGTGAATTTTTACACCAAAAAAAATTTGAAAATTCTAATTTGAATTCCAATTTATTATGCAACCCTTAATAAATCTGCCTCTTAATATAATAGATTCAAGTATGACTGTGTTAATGGTATAAGGAATCAGAAAATAAGCTCTACTTAACAGGATTGTATCTACTCTAAAATAATACACCAAATATGTAATACTTCTGTGGTGCAGCACTGCAAGTAGCCTTGTAATGTGTTGCTAACATAATGGAGTTGTTCATTAATGCAAAGAAGCAATCTTAGTTAGTTAATATATAAAGGTGCCTTCAGTTTCCTGTATTCCCAGCACTGACGTATCTTAGTCAGTCTTCATCTGCATTATAGTCAGAGCAATAGCATTATCTAACCCTTTTTATTGGAGTAATTATGCTTGAAAGAGCTGCAGAGGCTGTGCCAGTAGAATTGAACCATTAACCTCTCCACACAATTAATTCCACATAGTAAAATAATTATACTGAGTACTTAGTCAGAGCATGAGGTGATAAAAAGTATTGAGAAACTTAAATTTGAGCAATTAAAGAACAACTAACACCGGTGGAGGCTTATAAAAATAATAATATATAATTAAGAGATACACTAAAAGCATTTCCATCACCCCCATCACTTCCCTCCTTTCATTCCTAACTACCTAAAAAACAATAAACAATTAAAAGAAAACCATTTCCATCATTGTTAATAAGAGAAAATGACAGTAATATTGAACTCAACAATTTTACTTTCTGTATACGACAGTCAGCACAAAATCAAGGTCACATCTGAATTTCATAGAATCCATGACAATGCTGTGGATTTCATTTTATTTTTTCATTATTTTTACTTTTTTTTTTTTTTTTAGAAATTGGACTCCATTGGGTAATTTCTGCTTGAAGTAAAACAGCCTGCCTATGGGCAGGACTCGATAATGCGTTTTGATCCGACACGTCGCAATGCGACTAAACGCGTGCTACGTGACGGATGTTTTACTGAAAACAGAAGTGAAAGAGAAATTGCATTGAAACGACTTCAATAAAACATCCGACATGTCACATGCATTTAGTCGCATTGCGACGTGTCGGGTCAAAATGCATTATCGAGTCCTGCCCTATAACTTCTGCGTTTTGGATTGGTTCTGTACAGGGTACTATCTGCATGATTTTTGTGTGTTTGAGTGATTGCCTATGCTTTGTGGGTTTAAGGATAATATGCCTGATAAGGTATTTTATACAATATTCCATAAATGCTTATTTTTTTATATGAATAAAAAGCTGATTGACCTGATTAGAAAATGGTGTATTTTAATCACCTGAATAAAATGCTTATCAGATACTTAATTGTATAAACATGAAATGTTAAATGCTGAATCAGTACAAATAATATACAAATATGAAAAAAATAGATTAAATGTCACATTCGTGGAATGAATTGGAAGTTGAAAAAACAAGAAAACTCCCCAAAAAAAGAAAGAAAAGAAAACTCCAAAAAGAAGCTTTGCATTTTGGGCATGCATGTCACACACCTTATGGTGTCTTAGCAACACTGATGAACAGCATTTAAATTAAACAAAGAGAGGGGAAAGGGGGGGGTTTTACTTAAAAAGACAATAAATAAGAGGCAATGAAACTGAGTAAAATTCTGTGGCATTCTTTAATTGATTATTATTGTTTATTTGTTACAGCATTGTTTTACACATTTAGAGGCATCTTTATCAAGGGTTGAATTCCGTGTGAGTTTTTTTAACTCACATGAATTTGATTTTACTCGAAATTTGACTTGGGGGTTCATTTATTAAAAAAATTCAATTATGTCAAACGAATTTAACAACCTGAAAACTCGAATCAAATTAGATTAGAATCTGACCAAACATGATTCAAGTTTTTTTCTCAGATTATTAATCTGCCTCTATCTGTCAGTGCTTACCAGAACCTAAGTATCCAACATTTGGTAGTTCTTAAAAATTAATAGATTGTTTATTTGAAGCTGGAGAGATTGTCAGAACAGAGTGAATGACAAGTAACGGGAGATATTTGGTACACAAGTTGCTAGACTAATTCTTTTAAATGACCTTGCAATATTTTGTTTTTTTTAATTGCCATGTGAATAATATGTTGAAAGTCAGTGACCGGACTGTATGTAAAATAGAGAGAGACTAGTTGCACAACAACACAGGGATAACCAAAAAAAACACAAAAAAAAAAACTTTAAACCAAGAAAGTACTGCCAATGTGTTCTAAATCCAAAATGCAACATGGAAAAGAAAACTCATCAAAATATGTCTTAGTCCATCAACATCTACTCTAGGTACATACAAACTTTTTTTTTATTCATAAGAAAAACATGATGATTACCTTGTGGCTTTAATCCAGAAATCCTTGGCAAGATTCCTAATTAGAGGTGTTAAAATATTTTTGCTCATCAGCTATAGATGTTGTTGAGTCTATATCAGGACAACTTTTACTTGTCATGGATACCGAGGGAAAACAGTGTTTATATATACACTATAATGCATTATACAGTTAACATGTTTTCCTTCATCTTCTAGCTTTAGATATAGTGCCAGATGATTCTTGCATTTTATCTGTGTTATGTTTTAGCCGTTTCTGGAACATGGTGTGCTTTCTCGTTCTCTTCAGGGGCATTTTTTGTGGGAACTTTTAATTTACCTATATGTTATTATATATTACATATTTTTTTAATTTATAGACAGCCTATGCATTTTAAATCTGCCAGAAATGTTCATTCAGTCACAATATGTTTAGGATTTGTTTGGTGCAAATTTTATCACACAGCATGGCAACAATCCAAAGCATACTTCTAAGCTATGCAAAATCTATTTGGGAAGAAACTAGGGATGCACCGAATCCAGGATTCGGTTCAGGATTCAGTCAGGATTTGGGCTTTTTCAGCAGGATTCGTATTAAACCAAATCCTTCTGCCAGGCTAAACCAAATCCAAATCCTAATTGCATATGCCAATTAGGGATGGGGAGGGAAATCGCGTGACTTTTTGTCACAAAACAAGGAAGTAAAAAATGTTTTCCCCTTCCCACCCCTCATTTGCATATGCAAATTAAGATTTGGTTCATTATTCAGCCAAATCTTTTGTGAAGGATTCTGGGGTTTGGGCGAATCCAAAATAGTGGATTCGGTGCATCCCTAGAAGAGACAGGGTAGTGGTGTTTGATGGACTGGATGCTACAATTTAATGATATCTTGGTGTCATGTTCGGTATCCCAAAACCCAGAACAAATGCAAAGGCTCCTGTCATGGCTCACACTACTTCCTATAACAGCCGCCTTTCACGTCGGGAGGAGCCTTTTGCGCGTACGAGAGTGTGCGCCATAACCCGGAATAATGGGAGTGAGTGCACCACTTCAAGGAAGATGCGGGAGTCCCTGCCACCCCACTAGACCAGGTGCTGCCAAATGTTTGAATACTAGTGTATATATATCAAGTATATATTTAAATGAATTAGAACGATACAACTAATCTGGAAAGCCCTACATCTCCTGAGCTTGCCAATACTATATTTGTATAGTTTTAATAGAGATTCCTGACTTGTACTTATAAAAAGCCAAAGTAAAACACTACTGAATTTTCATACTGTTGAACTAGAAATGAGCATGTTTTAGTAAGTTAAAAAATATGCCACAAACAGTAAATTTAATTTAGGGTAAGTTTAACCCAAACCATATATTTTTGGAAAGTACTGTACACAGTCTGGAGAATTTCAGATGGCTAAAGCTTGCTAAAATTAGAGGTCTTAATAAAATCTATTTCTAAAAAGAAATTTGAGTCAGGAAACACTCTATTTGTAGGCAAAGCAGAGGGAATCCTGGGAAGGAAACCAAGTTTTGCTTCTAAATGTTTGATTATCATGGAATACACTATGTTTACTAAGCTCAAACCCCTTTGCGGCTAAATATTAAGCCACCTCTTAACAATTCAGATTGCAAATGGATTATGCAAGGTTTCAGCATTTTTGGTAATGACATGCATAGACATCCATATGTGGAGACCACCAATGCAAAAAAATTTTACTTAATGGTGGTTATCATGAAATAATTAATAAAGCTTAACATCATAATTACAATCAAATACATGTAAACATTGTTAAAAAATTGCAGTAAGCCTGTGTGAAATATGGGAGAAAACAGAGGAAAGGAATTGATGACAAAAACGTGTAGAATAATATATTGGCAGATCACTGATGTCTGTGAATCCAATGTCAACTAACCACTATCATTTGGAACACTTGCATGCATATAACCTTGTTCTGAAAAGGTTTGCATTCGGCAAAATTAGGGTTCAGATTTGGTTCAGGATTCAAACGAATCCCGGAAATAATAATTAAGTACATCTCTACTGCCTATATTTCTTTGCACCTATATATTTCAGCACCATGAATTTGTTAGCTTACACCATGACTGCCATTTCACCAACATTCTTAACACCATTACTGGCTTTCCAGCTCTGGTTACCCACCCACATTTCCACCATACAGTGGTGCCTGAACATAGGGACAGCACAGTGCTAAAACTTAGCTCAACCTGGCAAGATATGATGTCCTGCTTTATGGGGCTGTTCACCTTTGAGCTAACTTTCAGTATGATGTAGAGAGTGATATTCTGAGACAATTTGCAACTGGTTTTCATTTCTTATTAAATGTGGTGTTTGAGTTATTTAACTTTTTAATTAGCAGCTCTCCAGTTTGCAGTTTCAGGTCCAAATTACCCTAGCAACCATGCATTGATGTGAATAAGAGACTGGAATATGGATAGATGAGGGCCTGAATAGAAAAATGAGTAATGAAAAGTATCAATAACAATACATTTGTAGCTTTTCAGAGAATTTGTTTTTTGATGGGGTCACCCAGACATAAAAAGCTGTATAATAAAAGTCCTCTTCAAATGAAACATGAAATCCAAATTATTATTTTTTATTAAAGCATTCATAGCAGTTGTAAACTCTTTTAAAAATCTCAGTTGTCAATCAAATATTGCCAGCCCCTCCTCTATGCCTTAGGCATAGAGGCAGGGCAGGTAATTACTTTTACTTTCCATCAGCACTTACTAGACTTCACTGCATTTCCCACATTCCCCCACTCTCTTTACCATTTAGCTGTGTAACCAATGCATGGGAATGGACATCAGGTCCCCCACAGATGTTGAGATGATGCAAGGCTTGCCTTAATAACAGTGTTCACAAAATGGCTCCTGCCTGTTTGCTATAACTATGAATTCTCAGACCAAAGGAAACAAGATTCAAATAATTCATATAGTGTAATTAAAGTTTGTTTTGCTTGACTAATGTGATAAAATAGGATTATTTTTTTGGATGACAGGTCCCCTTTAATGAACAAAATGTCTCAATATCGTTAATATTGATAATGAATCAGTGCAGAGGACTTGCACCCTCTAACTAATTGTTTAAAATGTAGGGGCCTACCAAACCTGCCAAAACGGTGTAAAAACTGTAAAACAAATGGTGAATTTATCAAGGTGTATTTTACACTCGATTTACACTTATTTTACACTGTTGCTGAAAGAAATAGCAAGTTTTACACCATTTTTTACACAGCAATGCCTGGCAATCTGTTGCCATAATTTTTTACACCACATAATAAATATGCCCCTTAGTGTTTGGCAATGTTACCTTTTTTGCTCTATTGGAGATGGCCTTACCCATAAGATGGAGCTTTCTATGGTTTCTGAACAGATTTTAAAAAAGCTGTAAGAAAATAAATATATTCAAGTTTTTGATAAATTCTTATTAAACAGTACATTACAATCTAGTGGATTTTTAAATAAAAAATTTTTCTTCTTAACAGAATATAGTATAACTTGGTTTTGACATTTTTAGATATTGGTTGGTTCATTCAAGATTAATATTGCAAAAGTATAATTATTTACATATAAACCAAGAAGAAGACTTTTTGGACATTGTAATACATGTATTAAAAAGAATACTGACCCGTGCAACAGAATGATATATTAAAAGAATGACAAATACAATGAAGAAACTTTGTGTAGCAGTGAAATGCATTACAGTAGACTGCATGAACAAGATGAAAACATTCAAACCAGTTTAATAATAACCACAGGTTAAGAATATGATAACTAAAAGAGTTAAATGGGATGTACCACAAAGATTAAAAGACCAAAGAGCTAAGTAAAATTATCTGTACACTTACCCATGACGTTTAACAATGAAGGTAAGCTACCCTAAATGTAACGCATTGCCAGTGATAGAGAGCCAGTATGTGCAGACAAGTTATTTAATCATTGCTCTCCTACTTCTTCTGGTATTTACCTGCTAAGAATTCTGCTTCCCACTGTCCTTTCTACTAGAATTAATTCCTAGTGACACTATATTTGTGTTCCTCTAAAATCCCTCTCAAAGCAGAAATTGAATAAATGGTGTGTTGGGGCAGAAAGCTGCCTCGAGCTGTCAGACTTTCTCCTTCTTTGCAAACTTTCAAGCGCTCCTTAAAGACCCACCTGTTTAAAGAAGCTTATTCAATGTACCTTAATTAATCAATCATTGCTGTATCATAAATCACAAAATTGTTTCTAAAATCCTAATGTCTCAATTGTACCCTAATCCTTAGTTTGTAAACTCTAATCTGTAGGGCCCTCTAATCATATTGTACTCTGTAACCCTTGTTTGTTATCCACCATTTATTCCCTGTTTGTTATAACTAAGGTAAAGCACTGTGTATCTTGTCGGCGCTATATAAATAAATGATGATGATGATGAGAAAGGGTTGCCAAATGACTACATCTTCATTCTTCTATGGTACAGTCTGCCATAATGTAAGCTGCGGGGGGTGCCTTAAATAAGACAAAAAGAAACTATTCAGAACTATTCAAACAGTGTATGGTGCAAGAACTTTTAAAACGCTACATCCTGTGCCTTTCTTCTTTGGCACAGGCAGACATAATTATTCATTAAACAGGGGGGAAGTTTGCTTTAGACAAAAACTAACACTAATCAAACAGTGTGTCGACTTTATTAATCTTATGATTCTTGCATTGATTGAGTACAAGTTTAGTCATTGCAGTTTAGAAGTATTATTCAACTCAGCTGCAGCTTGTTTAATTTAATATTAACGGAGGTTCGAAACATTTGTTTAATTACTCATAGTTATGGAGAGTTTATATATACACTTTACAACTGTACCTTAATTAGCCATAAACGTCAAGCAGACCAGAGATCTGTTGTGCACAAAGGAACCGTGACATCACTTCAGCCAACATCATGTACTGTGACGCTAAACATTTGGGGGGAATTTTGCTTTAATGAGTGCATATACCTTCCATAGCTGGACTACACCTCTCACTAGTCCAGCAATTTATCAAAGATTAAAGCATGATAGAATGTGTAGATCAGGGGGGTTATTTACTAAACTACGAATACCAAAAACCCAAAAAATTTGTGTTTTTTTAAGTATAAAAACTGTTTTGTTTTGTTTTTGTGAAAAAAAAAATCACGAATCTTTTGGAATTAATTATACACAGAGGATGGAAAAAGTCAGAATCCGAAATTCCGGCATCTCAGACCTGCGGAGGTTGAATATAAGTCAATGGGAGAAGTCCCAAAGATTTATTGATCGGCAATGAGTTTCGTGCAATAATCCAAAGTTTTCTGGGTTTTTGGGTGGAAAAAAACCTGTGCAGATTTGGTTGGAGTTTTTTCAGAAAATATTGATTATTGTGTACCTTGAAGTCCTATAGGGCCAGTGTCAAATTGGCTTGCACAAATCATGTGTTATTCTGACTTAGCTAAATGGCTGATATTGCCCTGGGTGGATTGATTGTCATTGGAGAATCATATTGTCTAATTAAGCTTGGTGTGTCCACTTTGATTGGAGTTGAAAGTAGGAGAGTTTAAGGGAAAGTTTACACTCTCTTTAAAGTTGGCCATACACAGTCCATAATTTATCCACTTATGTATGTGGCTTTTCTGAAAGCATGCCAACAGGTGTCTGCTTGATAATTGGGCAGGTTACAAAATCCTATCAACGGAGGACCACATTGGTGCATTCATGTGGTCCTCTCCTGATCGGTCACCCTAATTTCCCCATTTTGATCCAACTAGGCGACCAGGGTTCAAACAATCAGATCATTCTAATTTGGTCCAGCTCATTGATGGATAAATCATCCAGTCATTTAGTGACTTAATCTAATGATCTGATATTGCAGTGCATGCCCTGCTTACGAATTAAAGCTTGATGTGGTTTGATAACATCTTGTAATGTGTTTTAACCCTTAATAATATGTTGTAGTATGCTGGTTGTTGTAATTTGGGAGAAGCAGCAATATTATGGAGCAAGCAGAGAATACAGTGGTATTAATGTCCTCTGTTCTACCTAATGGCCATCTAATTGTGCCAAGTCACGGTAAGTGTTAAAGTGTAGCAGGAAACAAACCTCATGTTTTTTCTATGAGGGATGCCAAATAATTTTATTGTGTCTTGAAAAGCCATATTCATCTGTAGGTTGAATAGAATGGCTCCCAAATTCTCCTAAAAATATCAAAACAGCAAGTTTGCTAATGTATTTTACCTTAAAAGTAACTTTAAAGTGGTAAAGCATACAATGAACATTTCGTAACGTCTCTTTGTGTCCAAACTTTTGGTAATGGTAAATGGCAAGGAAGGCATAATGGTTCCAGCCTAACAGATCAATTCTATAAAATATCCAGTTTGCATCAAAGCATTTATCATAATGGCACAAACTCATCCATGTTTAAAAAGACTGTTGTTAGTACAGTTAAAAATGGGCTAAACATGGCACATGGTATGTGAAGTTGGCATTTTAATACCTGTTGATGACTCAGTCCTTCTATTAACAGCAAAATACTGGCACCTAATGAAGAACTGCTGCCCAGAACTGCTGTGCGTCCTTTCAGTAAGTCAAATGCTAATCCAGTATATGAGTTCCTCTGTTGCTTGTTATATTTTATTATTCTATAAACACTGACAGAAAATTGAATAACCTTGTATTCATGCAAGCAAATGGCCCTGCATCTGTAATCCCCTATATAACCCTTTCTTGACCACCCACCCAGATTTTTAACTAATACAGACCAAAAAAATGTTGCTCAGTGGTGTAATTACAGACCCATGAGTCCTGAGGGAAAAACTTGCATTCAAGCAACTGCTGTGCCTATAATCCATGCAGAGTGCTTTATAGAGGTAGGGGCTAAAATATGAACACCAGTGTTAAAATGCACAAGTCCAGTTGCAAATAGCAACCAATCAGTTACCTAGGCAGATTATTGTGTACTAAGCACACTCAAGGTGAGGCCTTACCAGAGACCTATAAAGAGGCATAATTATGTTTTCATCTCTTGAGTTAATGCCCTTTATTATGCAAGACACAACTTAATTTGCTTTAGTAGCCACAGAATGGCACTGCCTTGAATTAGAAAAATCGCCATCTACAAAAATTCCCAGATCCTTCTCAGTTAAGAAAAACACACTGCCATTTTATTGTATAACTCACATTTATATTATTTCAACCAAAGTGCATAACTTTGCACTTGTCAACATTCAACCTCACTTTCCAGTCTGCTGCCAGTTTTCCATGTTTATAAATGTCTCTGCGAAGTGGTAACATCCTTCATTGAACTTATAGTCCTGCACAATTTAGTATCATCAGCAAAATAGAAACAGTGTGTTCAATGCACACCTCCAGGTCATTAATAAAGAAGTTAAAAAGCACCACTCTTTTAAATCTATCCTTCAGTAAATTTTCTATCCAAGTACAAAAGCTGTGTTTAACAGGCACTTACATTAGTCTGGCAAGATCTAGTACGCATAAAACCGTGCTGACATAAACTTATAGTATTGTGATTGGCAGTGTAGTCAAGTATTGTATCCCTTGTTAACAGGGCCGGATTTACATAGTAGGCGCCCCTAGGCCCACTGCCGTTCGTCGGCCCTGTCCCCTCTATATTTATGCAGATTTTCATCATCTGGACTGGAGCAATAGGGATTGGCACACAGGAAATTTAAAAAATAATTGTATCTCCTGAGCATCCCCAGTGTTTTTGAACCAATGTGGGTATGGTTGGGCAGCATGGCGCCCCCCTAAAATCCTGCCGCCCTAGGCCCGGGCCTAAGTGGCCTTTCCACAAATCTGGGCCTGCTTATTAACCATTCCAAAAGCTTCCCTACCACTGACGTCAGACTGGTCTATAGTTTTGACGCTGAGAATGGGATCCCTTTCTAAATAGCGGCAACACATTAGCAATTCACCAGTCTCTCACATCATTCCAGACCTTAATGAATAGAAATTAAGAAGGTTTGGCAATCACTCGTTCAGTACCCTGGCATGAATACCTTTTTTGAATTTCCTCCTGAGTAGCTCATGTATCAGTAGTTATATTACTAGAATCTATTAAAAAGAAAACTTTCATTTGTTGGTTCCTCTGTTGTGTAAACAGATGAAAAATGACAAATTTTTCACTACTTACATATACTATAGATCCAGCATTTGAGTGTTCTTTAATAATTTTGGCTATTTCTGGAATGTATTTGCTGCACGTTTAAAACTATTCAACCACCCGTGGCAGCAGACTGTGCCTGTCCTCCTTTCATCCCTTACCTCTTGCACCACACTAGTGCTGTCTTACTGTTTCCATATTGGACTAGCTTCCTGTTGTTGCAGTGCACTTCCTTCTATAACAAGATGCTCAAAACAGCAGCAGTATGTAGCCATTGTTCAAATAAAGTATAACAATTATAGGTCACAAAAAAGAATGCATTTTTGTACATTGGTACAATACTTACTTACTACTGTAGTCAAATAACAGTGAATGTGGATCACATCTCCCTAAATTGTTCACCATTCACATCTATCAATAAATGTCCAGGAATGGTTTTGTAGGAAGGTTTTCCATCGTGAGTAGGGTAGAAGACATGCTTGTAAAAGTTATTGAAAGAAGCATTTCCGCATGATTTCCATCTAGCAGTTTCAACGCAAATGATTTACCAGAAAGTATTTTAAACGTGTTCTCATGGATGCAGGCAAAGGTATTTATTATACTAAATGAAAATAAAGCTGAATTATTCTAACATATATAAGAATAAAACATTATACCAGACAAATTAACTTTTTCACATGGAGCATTCTTTAAAGCATTGGTTCCCATTACACTGTGGGAGCATAGAGCTGTGAAATAGTTAATGGTATTTGAACTTTACAAGCTTAAGAGGACGTTGAGTGCTTGAGGCCTACGCTTTATGGCAGCTTTTTATGCTCTTCTTCGCCAGCCTTATAGAGCGAGAGGTTTATTCATTAAATCAATGACTTTCACACATGTTTCTAACCTAGAGTTCAGGATTTTATTTTGCATTTGAATCATTTTCAATCATTTTTCAAAGCATGTGGGCAATATCTGTTTGCAGAGCAGGCTGGTTGAATTATAGTTTACTGTGAATGCTGAAACTGGTTGAATTATGATTTGCTCAGGAAACTTTCTTATATGAAATAAACCTTTGGCCACATACAATAAGTAGTTATCCATTCCATACTTCTGAAAGCTGGTTTGTTACTCTTTATATTTGCTTCTATGCAACATTAACAATAGGGCATTTTTTTAATTTGTGTTGGCAGCCATTTATATGTATGGGAATTTTTGGGACCTAAGGTTTTGTGAACAAGGGATATTACCTTGATGTGGAGCATAATACCTTAAAGCTGCAAGACAACAACTAAATATTACAAAATCCAGCAGAATTGTTTTCAACATGGCTTTTTTGCTATCTTAGTTGCCATCAAATACAGGGTACTGTGTTATTATTACAGAAAAAAAAACTGTTTGGTTAAACAGGATGCTATAGAAAGGGCATATATCAAAACATATTCTAAAATGCATTTGAGGTGTAACATGTTTTTTTTGTACCTTCTGTTAAAAATGCAGTGTATGCAGGATCTGTCTGTCCATATATTTACACCATATATTTACAGTGGGAGCATAATGTGCACATTTTGTGTATTGGGGCATAGAATTATGGCAAGCATTTTAACCTTGCGATGCAAGTGCTGTTTTACATGGCCCTTGCAGCTTAATGTAATGTGAGACCAAAGCAGGCGAAACCATAATGTGCATCTAGCATAGGGTTACCAGATCACTCTTTGTGACACATTTAGAAAATCCAGCTAGAAACTCTGTACTGATTACAATTTCATTTAAAGTTAAAAGTTAAAAATTAAATAAGTTAAAATTAAGTAAGGTTTATTAGAAAGCGCTATATAAATACACCAGTAAACCCTCAAAGTAACATAGCAACATAGTAACATAGTAAGTAAGGTTGAAAAAAGACACACGTCCATCAAGTTCAACCTTTTTTTTTTTTTTATATCTGCCTAACTGCCAGTTGATCCAGAGGAAGGCAAAAAAAACCATCTGAAGCCTCACCAAATTCCTTCCTGACTCCAAAATGGCAATCGGACTAGTCCCTGGATCAACTTGTACTATGAGCTATCTCCCATAACCCTGTATTCCCTCACTTGCTAAAGAGCTATCCAATCCCTTATTAAAGCTATCTAATGTATCCGCCTGTACAACTGATTCAGGGAGAGAATTCCACATCTTCACAGCTCTCACTGTAAAAAACCCCTTCCGAATATTTAGGCGGAACCTCTTTTCTTCTAATCGGAATAGGTGAGCTTGTGTCAGCTGGAAAGACCTACTGGTAAATAAAGCATTAGAAAGATTATTATATGATCCCCTTATATTTATACATAGTTATCATATCTCCCCTTAAACATCTCTTCTCCAGCGTGAACATCCCCAATTTGGCCAGTCTTTCCTCATAGCTAAGATTTTCCATACCTTACACCAGCTTAGTTGCCCTTCTCTGTACCCTCTCTAATACAATAACGTCCTGTTTGAGTGATGGAGACCAAAACTGTACGGCATATTCTAGATGGGGCCTTACAAGTGCTCTATACAGTGGAAGAATGACCCCCTCCTCCCGTGACACTATGCCCCTTTTAATACAGCTCAAGACCTTATTTGCCCTTGATGCTGCTGACTGGCATTGCTTGCTACAGCCAAGTTTATCATCTACAAGGACTCCAAGGTCCTTTTCCATAATGGATTTGCCTAGTGCAGTCCCATTAAGGGTATAAGTGTCTTGGTTATGTTTACATCCCAGGTGCATGACTTTACATTTATCAACATTGAATCTCATTTGCCACTTAGCTGCCCGGATTTCCAGTTTGTCAAGATCAGGTTGCAAGGATGCCACATCCTGGATGGAATTAATTGGGCTGCATAGTTTTGTGTCATCTGCAAACACTGATATATTACTTACAACACCCTCCCCTAAGTCATTAATGAACAAGTTAAATAAAAGGAGATCACTAAATCCAGAATAGCATTTTTTCTGGTAGGCTCCTCAACAACCTGTGCCATAAAATTGTCATGCAAAAAGTTTATAAATTTGTTACCATTAACTGATCTGGCAGTACTGTTGCTCCAGTCAATATCTGGGTAATTAAAATCTCCCATTATCATTACTTTACCCAAACTAGCAGCCTTTTCTATTTGCATGAGGAGCTTCGCCTCCTCCTTCTCACTTATATTAGGGGGTCTATAGCATACGCCTACAATTAATTTGCTGGACTCTTTACAATTGGTTAAGAACTCCACCCTTAAGACTTCTGCCCCTTCATTTTCTAACATAACCTCCTTCTTTATATAAGCTTTTAAATTCTGCCTAACAAACAGACATACCCCTCCTCATTTTCTATTGCCTCTGTTCTTCCGAAACAAAGTATAGCCACTGATTTTTACTGCCCAGTATTGCGACTCATTCAGCCATGTTTCGGCCACACCAATCACATCACATTTTCCCTCCAGCGCCAGCACCTCCAGCTCTCCCATTTTACCAGTCAGACTCCTTGCATTTGCAAACATACATTTAATACTGGTACCATATTGAACATATGACATGTGGTCCTCCCTATCCTTAACAGTATCTCCAGCCAAATCTCCTCCCCCATTTTCCCTTTCTTTGCCCACTATCTCATCTAACCTGTCTTCCACTGAATCTTTTACTGAACCCCCCCTCACACTTTAAATTCTCCTCCAACCCTCTAGCCATCTTCTCTCCCAAAACAGCTGCACCATCATCATTGAGGTGCAGCCCATCCCTAGCAAAGAGCCTGTAGCCGACTGAGAAATCAGCCCAGTTCTCCAAAAACCCAAAACCCTCCCGCTGTCTCCTTAGCGTTGCTCGTGGCTCAGGTAATATCTCTGAGAAAATTACCTTGGAAGACCTCGCCCTCAACTTTACACTTCGTTTTTTAAAATCGTTCTTGAGGACTTCACCACCTCCTCTAACTTTGTCATTGGTACCTATGTGAACCAAGACCGCTGGGTCTTCCCCAGCCCCTCCCAATAATCTGTCCACTCGTTCCACCACATGCCGAACCCTAGCACCAGGCAAGCAGCAGACTGTTTGGCATGTAGGGGCCTTACGACAGATTACCCTATCAACCTTTCTAATAATTGAATCCCCAAAGTAATGCTGCTCTGAGTCCTCTGTCAAAAGAAACACCACATTTCTTTCCTTCTATTGTATACACATGGGCTTCTGTATCAGACTTCCTGTTTTCAGCTGAAACCTCCAGGGCACAGCCTTGAGCATGCTCAGTTTGCTCCACTCCTCCTCGATCCTCCCCTCCCTGCTGTAATCTGAGTCCAGAGCTATGAGCCAGCAGGGAGAGACTCAGGCAGGAAGTGATGTCACACCAAGCCAATATGGCAGCTGCTATCCTAAACAAACAAACACTTCAAGAGCTGTTTACTCAAGTATGGAAAAGCATTTTGCAGAATAAATATAGTTTTCTATCTTGCACTATTGTGGCCAATCTATTGACAATAAACTGCTTCTGTATCTTTCCTTCTCCTTTAAATACAATCTTTTAAGGCCCAGCACTGGAATTGCATTTAGTACCTGAATTTTCAAATCATAATTTTGTTTTTACAGCAAAAATATTACCTCAAATAGGAGCGGAAAAAAAAAGCTTCATGGGTACAGAATGAACCAGAAGTATTTCTAGCCTTAAAGGAAAACTATACCCCCAAAATGAACACTTAAGCAACAGATAGTTCATATCATATTAAGTGGCATATTAAAGAATCTTACCAAACTGGAATATATATTTAAGTAAATATTGCCCTTTTACATCTCTTGCCTTGAGCCACCATTTTGTGATGGTCTGTGTGCTGCCTCAGAGATCACCTGACCAGAAATACTTCAACTCTAACTGTAACAGGAAGAAGTGTGGAAGCAAAAGACACAACTCTGTCTGTTAATTGGCTCATGTGACCTTACATGTATGGTTTGTTGGTATGTTTGTGAGTACAGTGAATCCTACGATCCCAGGGGGCGGCCCTTATTTTTTAAAATGGCAATTTTCTATTTATGATTACCCAATGGCACATACTACTAGAAAAGTATATTATTATGAAAATGGTTCATTTACATGAAGCAGGATTTTACATATGAGCTGTTTTATGCAATATCTTTTTATAGAGACCTACATTGTTTGGGGGGTATAGTTTTCCTTTAAAGGGATTCTGTCAAAGGAAAACATTCTGTTTACAAAATGCACCAGTTAATAGAGCTCGGCTTGGTCGCCCATAGGTGGCCGGGTCCTGGCACGAGCGTGGCCACTGCGTGCGCGAGTGTACATATGCGCGGAACACTAGGGATTAGATATGCAAGAGCATGCGTCTCCGGTGTGTCTAAGATTGCAGATCAGTGGCATGCTGTCCCTATAATCTTGCCTCCCTAGACCCTGTGGCCCTGTGTCTTGGAACACAGGGATGCTCAACTCCATGCCATTTACATAAGCAATAACTTACCTCCTACTTTCTCTGGTGCCGCCTGAATCCCCAAATCTCATGTGCATCATATCCTACGGTTGGGTCTAACTAAAGTGGTTTAAAGTTGTGGTACCACCTCTCCATATGGGTAAATATTTAAAAACGGCATTATATTTGCATCGCAGTGGCAATGTCTACATCTGTTTAAGGATTGTTTTTCTTGTTTTACATAACTCCTGTACCTACATTCTACAACTGAGCTAAGCCACTGCTCAGAATCATGTTATTAGGAGTGTAAAACTGCTAATATCATGAAAACTAACTAAAACAAAATACAAAGGTAATAATACAGAAGAGCTAAGAAAAAAAGTTTTGCCGATTGTTTTACTTTATTTCACCTTTAAATATATTTAAATGTTTAAGAGCTGACTAAACTGAAACAAATATTTCAATTTTTCTTTTCATAAAGCATACTTGAACTCCACTTTCCTAGATTAGGGCCATAGTAGAAATGGCTTAAGGCAATGGTAACAGGTGCTACTGTAACATTCGTGCATACAGTATATTTGTTTATAGAACTTACCAGAATCATAAAACCGAATGCCAGTTTCTTGAGCCAGCAATTTTTTCCCCAAGGTTAAAATAGTTTCTCTCTGTACCAGTGACACTACAAAAAAGGCACTTTGCTTCATTGTATTCAGGTTTTTTTCAAATGTTGGAAGACGTGTAAGGATTATGATTAAAATGCCAGAACAGTTCAACTCTTGGATGAATAGAACACAAGAGAATATCTTTATTTAAGAAAAAAAAAATATTGCTTGTCATAGTATTCATCTCATGCATAGAGTTTATACACCATTCTCTCAAAATGCATAGCATAATGATTTCTTGAAAAAACACAGTATTGCAAGTGAACTTCTCCTAGGCTGCTGAAATCAAAATCTACTTTCTACCCATGATACTTTTGACACCTACACAAAACTGATATAAAATGCTGTATTTATTAAAGGATCTGGATTTTGCTATGCTTTGCCTTTTTATATCAATATAAAATCGATCACATTTTTTTTATCCCTTAGTGTATAATTTTACAAAAATATGTTTGCTTTATACCACTTAAAACTATTAATTGTTTTTCAACAAAGGACATTCTTCAGCCTGCAGATTTTGAACATATCCAGTTCACTGAAATATTCTTAAAAAAATTATTTTCAATGTTCCACTGGACTGTGGAAGCTGATTCCAAAAGCTGACACATCTTTCCAGCAAAGATTTTTTATGGCTGACAAAAAAAAGAAAAACATTTTTTTTCAAATGTTTATTATTTTCATATAGTCCAAAACAAGTTTTCCTATGTGTTTACCTTTATTCTTTTTTGATTTAGAGCTGGCACATTTTCATAGTTTGCTTCTTGAAACTGCCATTTTTAAGGTTCCTTTGAGTGAAATAGAAATACAAACCCAATAGAGCCATAGCTGACGGACAACTGTTTCTCTGCTCTACCTGGCAGATCATCATATTTTAACACTGATGGTGACATAGGCTTTGAAATTTAATAAAGATTCCATGTTCCACATCAGGTGCAACAGATAATGGCAGCAAACTTTTCTCCCCTTGTTTTCCTGGCAGTATAGAATATTTTGGATGTTCCTTTTTAAAACAGTTTATGGATTTAATGCTGGCAGTCATTTTGGCATGAAGGGCATTATGTGATTTGTTGAACTGGCTAACTCCTGTACCATCTGTTCCATTGTGCTTAGTCCTGACATTAGAGCTATTCAATTTACTGGCCGTACAAAGAAAAAAAATGCATTTTTTCATTCCACATTGTGTATGTAAAGTAAATAGTCGGTTCCACATTTTCATTCCTTCTATAGATTTCACTGTAAGTGTTACCCCAAACCCTTGACTTTGTAGCTTCATTCCATCACTATTCACTGGAAGACTATATTTCACAGCAATTAGTACTTGAGATAACAAATTACAGTAATCATCTTTTTTTGTAACACCAAGAAGTATCACCCCTTGTGCAACAGACTGAAAACTTCTCAAACAAACCTTTTCTCTTAGCACCATTAAAACCACTCATGTTGTTTCATGTTGAATGAGTTACTAGAACACACTGCTCCTGTAGTTTATAACACGTTTATTGCATTACTGATAATTGATGGTGATTATTATTATTAATTACAGAAAGAAAGGGGGCATCATTGGTCATTTAATATATGTGGGTGTTAAACGTTGGTTTAGAAGAATGTATATTTACTGTGGCTACAAGTTTTGGAGCACACAGGCAAAATTTTGCATCTTGCCCCAATAGAAAATGATACCTGTAATGTTATTCAGACACTAATACTTAAGGGCTGGTTCATTGATGTTAGGCTATTTTGAGTTGTAACAACAGTTACTATTTCCAAGTGCATTAGAGGACATTATAGACAGATAGCAGGGGATGTTTTCTCCCTTTGAAAAGTTTAAAGAACCATCCCTATAGACTCGAGGAACAAAACTTTCATTTGAAGCAATGTAGGTGGTTCTTGACGGTGAGGGCAGGGAAATTGTGAAATTCCCTGCCAGGTGATGTTGTGATGGCTGAGGGTAAGAGAAAAATACTTCCATTTATTGCTGGGAGCTGAGAGACAACAGGGACATTCACTTAAAGTAGATGAAATCCATACCCCCCAGAATAAGTACTGAACCAACAGATAATTTACCTGTGACCTATTAAAGTATGTAATGAAATTTGAATATATACTGTATATCGTTTTACATAATTTAGTTTTAGCCACAATATTGTGATGGTCTCTGTGCTCCCTCAGAGATCACCTGTCAGGAAATAATGCAACTCTAACTGTACTAGGAAGTGTGTAAAAAAACAGAGGTCTGTCAATTCAAGGGCTAATGTAACCTAGCATGTATGTGTGCCCTTGGTTTGTTTGTGTGCCCTGTGAATTGTAGGAGCCAGTTGGCGACCCCTAGCACTCCAGTTGTACATGCTGCTAGAAAAATATATTATAATGTAAATGGTATATTTAGATGAAGGCTGTTTTAAGCAATATATTGTTTTGTATATTGTTCAGGGGTATAGTTTTCCTTTAATCCCACATATGGGAGGTGGTGCAACTGCATTACTGGAAAATGCAGCCTTACAGGAAACAAATTGTAAATAAGTTCTGAACTTATTCTAAATCAGAAATTTTGTTGGGGGGTGCTGAGTAACTGTGTACTTCTTACAAGATTAATGCCTTTAAAGGAGAACTACAGTAAAACCTAAAACTGAATATGGCTACAAAATGCCATAGTTTATATTTTGAACTTACTGCACCAGTCTAAAGTTCCAGCATCTCTATAGTAGTAATGATTCAGGCCTTTACAATTATCCCAGGAGCTCACCATCTTGGATTCTGTTAGAAGTGTCTTTGCAACACTCACATGCTCAGTGGGCTCTGTGCAGCTGCTGTGAAGCTAAACTTAGGGGTCATCACAAATTATCAAGCAGAAAATGAAGATGGCCTGTCATGTAAGCTGATGCTACAAGACTGATTAATTAAATGACAACGCAAATTGCACTGGTTTCAGAGCTGCCATGTTATGTGAACCTGTATAAATTACTAAGCAGCCTTATAGTGTGACATTTTATTGCGAGTCAGTCCCTAAGTTCAGCAGTGACAGCAGCACAGAGCATGTGCAGTGAATCAGCAGAAAAGAAGATAGGGAGAAAAATAAGCATATTTGGAGACACAGATCTTTGCTGCCAAATGGCTGTGGTTGCCTTGGGCTGGTATAGAAACCCAAAACATAATGTACAAGATTTCTAGCTTACTTCTTTGGTTCAGCTTTAGTTCTCCTTTAAGATTGGCTTGTATGACTTCTTGAATAAGCATAATGTCCAAGGCATTAATCTTAAGCTGTATAGTTAGTTTATTATAGACATTGGTATATAGCATTTATGTATGTGAGTGTATAGATAGGTCTATATAGGTCATATTGCTGCTTCGGGTAAACAGTAACTGATGGAGGCAGGATTATGCATAGAGTTGCCACCTTTTTGTAAAAAAATAACAGCCTTCCTATTTCATTATCTATCTTCTCTATTAATAACATTAGTATCAAGCACAATTTTTGTAAGCTAGGCCGGTAAAATAGCTTAGTTTTGCATGAACAATGTTTACCTTAGTACTCTAATAAATTGTAAGCAATAAGTTGTTAATTAACAGCATTTTCAACTGTAAAGGTGGCCATACATGTAGAGATCCGCTTGTTTGGCAATTTCGACAAAACAAGTGGATCTCTCCCCAATATGCCCACATTAAGGTGGGAGATATCGGGCAGATCTGATCGTGGGCCTTAGGGCCCAATGATCGGATCATAATGTAGGCAATACGGGCAGTAGGATTGCGGGACCACATCAACAAACAGATTCAACCGTGATCCAACGGAATTTTTAACCCTGCCAGATCAACATCTGGCCGACTTTCAGCCAGATATCGATCAGGGAACCCCATCAGAGGGCCCCACGCACAGGCCAATAAGCTGCTGATTAGTTTTGTCTGTAGCTTTTATCGGCCCGTGTATGGCTAGCTTTAGGTTTACTACTTTTGTTACTAGGAAATTTACTCTAAATCAAATTGAATCATAAAGTACTGCTTCATAAACAATTGGACCAGTAAATTAAGCTACAGGCTGCAGGTGCTTTAAGTTAGGGAATAATAATGATCAGCCTTTGAAAAAAAGGGCTTAACATTTTGTATTTACCATTAGATGCCAAAAAGTGGGAATGTGATATTTTGAGATTTGGCAGAAAATCTGTTTATCTTGGATGATAAGGATGACTAAATATTTCTCAGACAAAGATCCTGGAAATTTTTAAATTAATCTGTGATTTACATTATGACATTAGGTTGGAGAGCCAAGAAAATATACGTAATAGTCATTTCATACAGTACATAATGTTTTATTAGTATGCACTGTGCGGCAGGTGCGGCCATTTGATTTGAATGTAGGACCTAGCTGCCAACATTTTCCAAATATACACAAGAAATAAGAAAGTAATAAGAAGTAATAAACAATTGCAACCCTTTGTTGCCCATTGTTTTTCAAGTTGGGTAAAAACATTTTTTTACAATGTTTTTTTACTTTGACTCTGCTAGAATCACAAGTTGGGCTGTCTTCATTAATTTTGTCCTTGAATACTGACTCTGCATTTTCTTTAATTATCAGTAAGCAGTACATACAGTACATTACTATATGTCCAGAGTAGAGCCAGACCAAATAAAATATTTCAAACATACATACACATATAATGGCCATGTTTTATACCAGGTATCCATTCTTTCCAAGAGCATACATTTCTGAAACAGGTTTTTTGTTACAGGTTTATGACTAGGGATGAGCGTACGTTGGGCATTTTGCATCTTGTAATGGTTTGCAAAAGCACTGACAGTTTGTGAATCCTCAAAATTTTACAGAAAATCAATGGGAAAGTGAAAATGTGGTTAAGGCATTTTTAGCCCTACAATAGCATATACCTTGCGTTACCCTGTTAGAGAAGTTCTTTCTATACTATGCTGCAACTGTTTTTATAGAAATATAGTACTGACTTCAGTTAAATACTGTCTATACATCCTTTCTCTCATTTGCTCAGGTCAGAAATACTCTGACTCTGATTAACTAAAATTCACAAGGGGTGGATTAATGAATTCTGCTGGAACTTTATTCCAGTGAAACAGACCACATGGAGAAATTCTAGTGTGAATGTGCAAATGCAGAGTTGCTCTGCAGGAAGAATGGCTAAACTTCCATGTGGTTGTAGCTCCCCCACCCTTCAAAGGAGAACTAAACCCCCCGTACCACAAAAGCTTTTAACTGCCTGGCATTGCCCCTCCTCCCCTCTCCCTGCACTGTGCAATTAGAACAAAAAAACCTTAAAAAAATATGACCCTAAAATGTAGAGCAGCGTAAGGCCCTGCAGGGCACTGTATTCCGTTGCATAGTATTCTTTTGGGACTCAACACCTATTTGCACATGAGCAGTTGAAGCCGATTCCTGTCCTGGCCCAACTGCACATATGAAGATTCCAAGCCAACCGCACTTACTTTGTAGTTTACTTTTCCAAGGTATGGGTGCACGTCAAATAACCTGTTCACCAAGGTTATAACTTGAACACATTTCTCTCCACAGACAGCACTCCAAATTCTTAATTAAAATTCGACTTTATTTATTCCATCTTGGGGCAGCATAAGCATGCAACGTTTCGAGTGGCAGTCCACTCTTTATCAAGCATAAAACACACCATTGAGGCACATGACCTTATATAGCATGGGGAATACTGACCCCTAGCTGTCATCAAAGGTTATATTATTTAAGATTTAAAGTCCAAATATAGCATAACATGTATATATGTTTACAATATATGACATTAAGATCCCAGAACATCAAATATAGACTATAACATAATACACATAATTTAACTCTATAACATGGTTATAACAACCACTTATCTGGGTATCCACATGTCCAAAAGGTATTATCATATATTCTTGCAGATAAATTGTTTCTGTGCCAACCTATAAAACATAAAACCGATATCAAAATTAAAAACATTACTTAAATAGAAATGGATATAGATCGTATTCATGATTGAGACCATGCGGGGACATAGTTCCTAATTTGCGTATCCATTGAGCTTCTCTCCGCAAAATAGCTCTATATCACGGTCTCCCCCACGTCTCATTTTTGATACCGAGTCTAAAACTTGAAATCGTAATTGACTAATGGTGTGACCACTGTCATTTAAATGCCTAGCAACAGGTTGGTTCAACTTATTCCTAATTGCAGACTTATGTTCCGTTAATCTGTTTCTAACACTGGGAATAGTTTTTCCTACATAAGTTTTCCCACATGGGCACTTTATGCTGTAAACTACATACGTGTATTCACAAGTATAAAAACCCTTAATGGGGTAACCGTGTGCCTTTCAGAGGATGGTACACATGGGGACCTTTCAGTACATTACCATAATGGCTACAGCCATAACAGGGAAAAGTTCCCATTTTTTGTGGTTTTAAAGTCGTCTGGGTATATGTTACTGCTGGACCCTAATCGGCCCTTACTAATTTCCCTCCTATCGTATCTGCCCTTGTGTAGGACATTACTGGTGGGGAATAAAAATAATTTTTTTCTGGTAAATTTGTAGCTAACAGGCCCCACTCCTTTCTCAATATGTTTGAAATTTCCCCACTTAAGACATTAAATCTACTCACAAAATGAATCCTTTTAACCTGTTGGTCTTTTTTCTTGTTTGTCTCATGTTTTCTCTTATCACTTCCTGCTTGTTCCAATATCCTCTCTGGATATCCCCTCTGTTTAAATTTCTCTTTCATTTCTTTTACTCTCTCTATCTGCTGTTGTCTGTCTTTCACTATCCGTCTCACTCTTAGTAATTGTGACTGAGGCAACGACTTTTTTGTGTGTGGTGGATGAAAAGAGTCATATCTTAAAAGAGTATTTTTGTCTGTTTTTTTGACAGATATCTCAGTTGTTAAACATCCATTCCCTCTGTTCTCCACCATCACATCCAAAAAAGGAATATTGTCACCATCACAGTGCATTGTAAACCTTACATGGGGAATTCATTTATTTAATCTATCCACAAACCTGACTAGGTCTGAATGTTGCCCCGTCCATATTGCGAAAATATCATCTATGTAACGATACCAACATTTACAGTACCGTCGGAAATCCTCATCAGTATATACAAACTTTGTCTCAAACACATCCATAAAAATATTCGCGTAGAACGGGGCAACATTCGAACCCATTTCTGTTCCTTTAATCTGTAAATAAAAATCATCTTGAAATAAAAAATTATTTCTGTGAGAGCATGTGTGGCCCAAGTGCACATGCTCTCGCAGGCTTCCTGTCGGCGTCAGGTCCTGAAATAATACAAAATGAAGCAGAGGAAAATGGTGTCCTGGAGCTCCTCTGCGCTGCTCTGCATTTTGGGGTCGTATTTTCAGGGGAGTTTATTTTGACTAATGCACAATGCAGGGAGGGAGAGGGGAGGAGTGCAATGCCAGGCAGTTAAGGGGAGCTTTTTTGGTACAGGGGGATTAGTTCTCCTTTAATGGCGGTCTTATGTGTTTAAAAATGGGTGTTGGTCTGGGAAATCTGTCTTTCTTAAAAGCTGGACTAATTCTGTAGAACCAGTGTTTGGACTTGGTAGTCTCTCTCCTTTATTAGTTAATGGCGGGGTAGGATTAAGCCCTGTGAAACAAATCTCCTGTTCAGGAGACACTTATCACAAAATATGCTACTATACAGGAAATGCCAGCCTATGAAAATGACCAGAGGTAAAAAGTTAGGACCGCCATAAAGGATTTACCTAGAAGTGGTATGGTGGCTTGTCAATTTTGTATCTAAAAACTCCTGTTTTTGAAAGTATACACACTGAAATGGGACCAGGGAATATGCATAAGAAAACCCCTGTAATATATATGTTTGTAGCTAACTTATGCATTTTACTTAGTCTTGGAGTGCTGCCACAACCTTTCTTTCAAAGTGCACTTATCATAGCATAAATGTGTCCATTCTAAAGGTGCAGGTTTAGAGAGACAGTACTCAGATTGGGGGAAACCCATATTTTAGCCAATTGATTGGGCAATGATCTAATGACATCACAAATTCTCTAGAAATTTGATGAGGTTTCCTTGTTAATACAGCATGGCTGCTTCCACTTAATTAATAAATAAATAAAACAAGACTCCCTCTGTAGAACAATCTGACACTATGCAACATGTTTTACTGAATATTTATAGAAGTATATATTATATACTATAATTATATAATATGATTTGACACACTGCTAATAAATATGGCATATTTCCCTTTTATTACATTGTGATGCCGACTTTAATTGGTGGTATTTTTTGTTTTTTATTCCTACAAGAGGAAGGTCCATGTTAGGAATATGCGGAAGTGTATAATGTTTGACAAAATATTGCAACCCAAGATATCTAAATGACAAAAACGGACTTCTGTCTGAAATTGTGAATGTTATAAATGTGAATTCCATGTGGTAAAATAATCTTCACAAAGAGCTTTTCCCAGCACTGCTAATGAGGCTCACTGGCAAATCGGTGCGCAAGTGTTGAAGGTCTGCATGCTGGCTAACACTGTCTAATTACTGGCAAAATAAAGTGCTCCTCCAAAATGCAAAAGGCAGACAAAGATTTTTCCCCCTTACACCAAATGCATCCTGCCAAACAAATCACATAACCTGATATCTATTCAGCTAAAAGGCAGAACAGTGACATCCAATGGCAAAACCAATAGAGGGTGAACTAGATTTATCTTATTTCAAATGTGTTGAATTTCAACTTCAAATAAAAGGAACTAAATGTGCAACGTATACAGTCACAAATTCCTAACCCCTACACCTTTTAAGAATTAAAACCAAGGCACAAGACACTTTCTTTCTTGTTATTCATCGCTGTATCTCATTTAGGACAGTGGAGAATAACAAGAAAGAGGCAAGTTGTGCTGTTCCCCACAGTGAGTTGCATCTAAAACTGCTTTCATTAAAGGTACTTGTATCAAAATGCGCTCTGTGAACTTTCCTGAGGTAACTGTAGCTACAGGGTTCACCCAATACCCTGCATTAATAGACACAGCACAGAACCAGGTGCAGACATCAAACACCAGAAATGATCCCAGAAAATATCTGACGCAATTGTGCTCAGTTTGCTACAAAGTGAGAGCACGACTGTGGCCATTTTGACGAATCGAACACACTTTCACTGGATGTAGCGCAAATGAGTCTGATGCAATGCACTTGCATCAGGTTCAATGCCTCTGTTGCTCCTGCAATGACTGGAATTCCGGAAAAAAATGGTGCATTGTGGTAATAAAACATGGCAATAGCATCCAAAATTGCACTACTCATTGTATCAAAGTAAGTAAATGAGCCCATAATGAGTGCATATTGACAACATGTTCAATTTTATCAAGATCCAGTGAACATGCCTGTATGTTTTTTGAATATGGGAGGAAAACTAAGTATTCTACAGTGAGAACATACAAAGTCCTTGCAGACAGAATTAAACACAGGCCCTGTGCTGCAAAGCTATCCACCATGCCACCATACCACCCACATATCCACTTTAAGGAGAACTAAAGCCAAAGATGTAGGCTAGAAATGTTGTACATAATGTTTTGGGCTTCTGTAGAAGCCCAAGAAAACCACAGTCCTTTAGCAGGGACGATCCAAAGATGCCCCAGTAGCTCCCCATATTCTTTTCTGCTGATTCACTGCACATGCTCTGTACTGATGTCACTGAGCTTAGGGATCAATGTATAATATACAGAATAAATATAATATAAATGTTACAATACAAGGTTGACGAGTAATTAATACAGGTACAGTGGAACCTCGATTTTTAGTACCCTGATTTTAAGTTTTACAGCATTTTACATTTTTTATTTGGGGTCCCACCAATTTATAATGCATTTCAATGGGTGCATTTCCGTGATTTTAAGTAATCTTTTCCCGGATTTTACATCAAAAATGTACCCAAAAACTGCTTTTTTCCCCTCTATGAATGATATTATCATTAAAATACTAACCAGATGAATATTTTGCCATGGTTCTGCCTGTAAATGGTCAATTCCAATTAGTCTGCACCAATCACTTATTG